>NC_046165.1:40637373-40776581 GCF_011064425.1 Rattus rattus
GTGCTATCACCAGACAGTCTTTCACAGGAAAGAGTCAGTATTTTTGAAGGATGCAAAAATTCATCTAAGCCTTCATTTATTCATGTACTTATTTCATAAACATTCATTTTGATGTGTTCAGTGAAATATGCACACTAACAGAACACCAACAATTTTTGTGATTTCCCTCACAGAAAACTTAGGCTCTAGGCACGTCATAGTTGTATAGAACAAATAAGAGACAACAGCTCCTGAGATTTCCACTGAAAGGATAACACATTTGTTATGTACGGATGCCTGCTCTGCCTGAACTTCAGGCAAATTAAACTGTATTGAATACTTCTTTATCATAGAGGAGCCCATTAATTCATTATGGTATACTCTTTTAGAGTATCACTTTGGCAAGAAGTAATGGATGGAGGATGGAGGGCACCCAGAGACATAGATGAAACAGTCAAAAAATAAATTAAGATTTAAGGATACAGAATGAGCAGGAATATATATATATATATATATATATATATATATATATATATATATGCATGTGTGTGTGTGTGTGTGTGTGTGTGTGTGTGTGTGTTGTATATACACAAATGTATAGTTATCCAGCAATGCTTGATGCGTGATAAGGCCATGAATGTGAAATAGGGCAGCAGGGTGTATAAGTAAGGAACTGGAGGGAGAAAATGAAAGAGGTAAATTACAGAATTATATTCTCAAGAAACAAAATAAGTAATTAAAAATTTTTGAATATTGAGTGGATTGAATGTGAGTGGACCTCAAAAGGTCATAGATTTGAATGATCTGTCATTATTGTGTAACCTATCTGCAAGGATTAGATGTGGGTTTGATGGAAGTCAGCATGGAGTTTTAAAAGGCCCATTCCAAGCCAAGACTCTGTCCATTCCTGGTGCCTGGAGATCGGGATGTAGAATTCAGCTACTTCCTAGCTATTGTGTCTGTCTGTGTCCCCCTATGCTTCCCATCATGAAAATAATGGATTGAAACATTGAGACTGAAAGCCAGACCCAACTAGATGTTTTCATTGATGAGATATATCATGGTCATAATGCTTCTTCATAGCAATACTGCACTGTCTGAGACATAACAAAAGCACTTTGCAGATTGTGTATCTAAAAATATTAATTTTTAATTACTCTGACTTGCCTGAAGTGCATTCCACATCCAGAAACTATCAATATTTATTTTAAGATTGAGTGTGTGTGTGTGTATGTGTGTGTGTGGTGTGTGTGTATGTGTATGTGTGTGTGTGGTGTGTGTGTATGTGTATGTGTGTGTGGTGTGTGTGTGTGTGTGTGTGTGTGTGTTGAATGGGTGATTTACAAAATAATGGTACTTTAGCCTCTGATTCTATAGGGTATAAATGATTGATTGTATTGTCTGTTACTGGATTGTCGCTCTAATCTTTTTTAGTGGAAGGATATGTCCTTTCATTCATATTCCTCAGAAGTATTGTTTGTTTGCTTGTTTGCTTGTTTCAATCATTATCCTATGTTGATTTTCTGTTTACTATTTCTTCGGTCATTCATAATACGATTTAAAGCATTCCTTTGAGTCCCCGCACAAGACCACCTATTCCTCAGATCTTTTCTATGACATCCTCACTAACGACACTTAGTCTGAAGTTATGAGGGAAGCCCATTCTGTATATGTAAAACCAACAGTGTAATTTAATAAATTAAAATTTTCATATGGTAAAATCATTTTTGTTAATATGTCCAATAATATGTTGATTCTTGATATAATTTTACATGGAGTACTGAGTTTTAAAGTTTTTTTTTTTAATTCAATTGTCCTGGTGTGCACATTTAATATTACATTGCTTAAAAGCAAATTGTTACTTTCTATTTCTAGCAGCATTTCAATAGGGAAGTATAAATTTCTACCTCCTTGCCAACTTACAATCTCTGATAAACATAATTAGTATCAAAGTCTAAAATGTATTACTGTAGAAAAAGATAAATCTATAAATGTCAAATAAGAAAACTGTGTTTTAACATAAAAATAAATGTGTCCCTTTTCACCTTACAACAATCACTTATGACTTCTAGCATGAGATATTACTGTCTCTATATTAAATTATAATGACATCCCCAGCTACAGCTGTCTTTAATTTTTATTTTTTAAGTAGCACTTTAATATGTGACCTTCCATGGCATTGCTATCAACAGCAAAAGTTTCTTTGACTTTTCTGTCCTTTGTGAATCCTTTTCTTTCAGGTTTTCAAAGAAACTTTAGTAAAGTTAATTTCTTTAAGTTTATGATGTATGTGAACTATTTTGAATGAAAAAATAGAACTCTTTACCTGTTCTCATCACAGTCCATGACAGCACTGTCTTAATAGAACAGTAGTGCAAAACATACCTCAGTTTTGGCTTTTAGGTTTCTTCCATCTAACAATCCTCCATTCCTCAGACTGTCTGATGGTCTCTAGTTTGGTGACTCTTAATGTATGGCTTATAAACAATTTGGGGCTAGTAATCTCAGCTATCCTATACATCAGATATTGACACTAAGGTTCTACAGGAAGAAAATAATTTCATGGTTGAGGCTAACCACAATACGAAGATGTATAAACGTATTGCAAACCACTGAACTGAGAACGGGATCCCCGTTGAAGGAATCAGAAAAAGGACTGGAAGAGCTTGAAGGGGCTCGAGACCCCATATGAACAACAATGTCAACCAACCAGAGATTCCAGGGACTAAACCACTACCCAAAGACTATACATGGACTGACCCTGGGCTCCAACCTCATAGGTAGCAATGAATAGCCTAGTAAGAGCACCAGTGGAAGGGGAAGCCCTTGGTCCTGCCAAGGTTGGACCCCCAGTGAACGGGATTCTTTTGGGGAGGGCGGCAATGGGGGGAGAATGAGGAGGGGAAAACCCATATGGAAGAGGAGGGGTAGGGGTTAGGAGGATGTTGGCATGGAAACAGGGAAAGGGAATAACATTTGAAATACCCAATTTAATGAAGATGGGAAAAAAGGACAACTCAATAATAATAATAAAAAAGTCCAATTATCAATGCAATAGTGCTTATTAGATCCTTGAGTCTTACATTCTCTTCACTTATAGGATAGCATGTCCAGTATATGTAAGTTAGGTGCAGATATTAAAAGGCAAAATGTTTTCTTTTATACCTTTAATCCATGTACAGCCTGAGTTTCTTTCTTTTCGAGTTTAACTCCCTTTTAAATACTTGCCTGAAGTTTTATATTCAAGCATTCTTCACAGCAAAGCAACAATATCTACAAAGACTGAAATATATTGCACCTCTGGATATCATCTTGAGTATATTTTTCAAATATTAGTTCTTGAGATAAATTTATGTGAACACAGAAACTTTAGAAGTTCAAATTATATTTTATTACTAATCTCAGAGTTCACATCAGTTACACTAAAGAGAATTCAATACTCAGCAAAATAAAATCACCTTACAAAATGAAAAACTGCTCACTGGAGACTCAAAGCACTTGAATATGTTTAGAGTAGTCTTTCTCTGTATTACTACAATATTGTAATGAGATTATCTGAAGACCTAAGATGTAAAAGTTTTGAAAACTTCTATCAATTATATATATATATTGCTGTTATTAAATATGTATTATATATAACTAAATATTTTCAACAATTCTATCATCAATGGAACATGTATGTATTAAAACATGCATATATTCATGTTTCACAGCTGAAGTTTCTATATTAAATATTTTTCGTATTTTGAAAGAATAAATTGGACTAATGACCCAAGTTTTGTGTTTTATTGGATAGTTTGTTATTTACATTTCAAATGTTACCCCCTTTCCCCCTCTTTCCCATACACTATCCTTCCTCCCTCTGCTTCTATGAGAATGCTCCCACTCTCATCCACCCACTCCAACCTCAATGCCTGGAGTTACCCTACATTGGTGAAATAAGCCTTTACATGACGAAGGGCTTTTTCTCCTTTTGGTGCTAGACAATGCCATCCTCTGATACAAATGTAGCTGGAGCCATGGGTCCTTCCACGGGTACTCTTTGGTTTGGAGTGTCTAGATGGTTGAATATGTTCTTCTTCCAATAGGGTTACAAACCACTTTAGCTCCTTGAGTCCTTTCTCTAACCTCTCTAATTTCTTAAACTGTTTTTCTAGTGTGATTCTTGCATTCATGAATGAAGAACTTTCTTTTGTGCAATTCTCCAAGGGATTCTTTTTTTCAAATAAAACGTTTTAATCATACATTATTTACCTATTTATGAAATTATGACATCTGAACAGTATATACATTTATGATAATTCAGCTCATATAGGAAAGACATCCACATAAATAGTATCCTTATATTCTGCACCACTCTGGAGGATTGACAATTTTGAAGATAATGTCCAAAAAGAGTCAGTGAACAAAACATTTCACTGGACTGCTTAACATCAGTAGAGATGCCTCATGGATTACTGCAATTTACATATAATTTAACAGATAACCTAGAATAAGTTAATAATGTCCATTGACCTATATACATTTAAATATTTTAAATATATATTAAAACAGAAAGGAAATATAGAGCACTAAATCTTCTTTAGTTTCCTCAATTTAATTTATTTCACTATAGTACACAAAGTTTAAGTTTTACTTTTTATGGTCTGAACATTTTAGTCAACCATTTTTTTCTTTTCTACTTGAAATATAACAGAAACATTTACTTCTCATGTGCTCTCTTTAACAGATTGAATTGTATTTTATGTAATTTGATGATGCTTTTATTATATTTAATTTTGTATGGAGCACTTTGAAAAACAAGGGGGAAGAAAATATATTGAAAGGTTCAATTACTGTGTGCACTATTTAAATTTTCCTAAGTATACAGGTCCCAGAAAACACTATCACTTTTATTTATATATTAGGAGATTAATCTATACTGTTAAATATATTAATCAGATATTTTTTGACCTAATAATCTGAGCTATATTTTTCTGTCAATTTTTCTTAATACTAGCATGATAATTTCAAATATATTTCATAATAGAAGTTTACTTATTTATGTCTATTCATACATATATAAATACATACACACACTTGAGCACATTGAGGTTTGTACACATTTGAACTTATTCATTATATGTAAGGTATTGAAATAAGATGACTCAGAAATTATGAAGGGAAAAACACAAAGATAAATTGCCTTTCTATATTACATTTTATAAAGATTCATTTCTTATTATTGTTGTCCACCTTTAACCACATAGTAATTCATACAATTTTAAATTAATTCTCAACATAATTATTTTTAGTAGAACCTTAACCCATTCCCGTTTTAATAGTTCAGCATCTATAATATTGAATACAATTCAGCATTTATTTACATATTTTACTTGAATTTTTATTATCTAACTAAACTCTAGTTTTTCATAGATTCTAAAATTTGAAAATACATGAAGATTTACATCTAGGATAATAATTTCTATTGTTGAATTAAATATCAGGATAAACTTAAAATTTCCTTTAAACCCATATCATACTTTCTTTTATTTTGCCGCTCAGACTGTATTCCCTCCCTCTCACCTTCCAAAGGAGAGAAGCATAATCATCAATGGCAAGAGGCTACTGCATAGAAGCAGCACCTAAAGCTGGCTTCAGGCTCAGGAGGGGACACTATGTCTTGTCCTTGAGCTTTCTACAGTCAGTAGTAACCAACAATAGAAATGATCCCTGAGAATTTAGTCTTTAAATTTTCTAACTGTATTTTCTTACAAAGAACTATATTTGTCTATTGATTCTTGTGACTGAGTAGAAAAACTATTTTTCGATTATATAACACCTCGTGAATCTATTCTGACTGACATATGACATGTGTATGTTTCTTAATTAGGTTGTTAGGTGAATCAGCCTGCCATGAACATGTGTGAGTGTGTGTTTGTGTGTGTGTGTGTGTGTGTGTGTGTGTGTGTGTGTGTGTGTGTGTGTGTGTGTGTGTGTGTGTGTGGATTTTGTGTTTTTTTTCTTTGGAATTATGCAGTCAGATTTATTTGGAGTCAAAATTTAAAATATTCACCTATATAGTTCTTCCACAAACTGTTTAAATTTAAAATATAAACCTTGCTATTATAATAAAGTAATATACCCCCTTCTGCCTGGTCCTTTCTCTGCAACAGACAGCAAGCCTGTCTGTTCCCCAGAAGAGACTATATCCTGAGGCATAACAGAAGGTCCACTGCACTCAGCATTTGGTAAGAGGGCCCCCTCCCAAAGTCCCACAGTTCCTGCTGAGAGCCCAATGGACTCCAGAAACCACCACTCCCCCAAACTCACCCACCCACTGATTACCAAACCCCTCCTGCCTGGTCCTTTCTGCTGGAACAGCCTGTGAGCTAGTCTGCTTCTCAGAAAAGGCTATCCTGAGGGATACCAGAGAATCCTCCACTGCACTCAGAAATTTTAACATCATATCCTGAAGCATACCAATAGAACCACTGCACTCAGAACATTTGTCACCACATTCTGAGGCATCCCAGATCTGCTGCGGCCAGCACACCACAGCTTGAAGGCATCCCAGGAGTTCCTCTGTACACAGGGCAACTGGGCAATTGGACACCACTGTGTGAAGATCTCCCAGGGGTGAGACATGCAGGGAAACTGATCCAAAGACTGAAAGCCTCCCTGGAGTGTGGTTGTACATAAAGAAAGAGAAGCCACAGTCCATTGACAACATGCCCAACTTCACACCAAAAACAGTATGACTGTTCCTCCTCTGAAGACTCAACAGTCTGAACGCCTCCCAGGAGATCTACTGCAACCTGGGCAACAAACCAGCAGCTTCTCGGTCCTCTGAATATCCACCAGTTGGAAGGCCCTACAGGAGATCTACACATCCAGGGCCACAGGTCTACCAGTAAACCTGTTGCAACCCATGGACAAAGGAGGCAGACTCCAGAGTCATCTGGATTAGCAAGCACTACAAATAACCAGATGGCAAGAGGCAAACACAAGATCATAAGCAACAGAAGCCAATATATGTGGGCATCATCAAAACCCAATTCTCCCACCACAGCAAGCCCCGAATACACCAACAAACCTGAAAATCAGGAAGCTGGCCTAAAGTCCTATCTCACAAAGATAATAGATTTCTTTAAGGAGGATATAATTAACTCACTGAAAAAAATACAGGAAAACACAGGTAAACAGGTAGAAGCCCTTAAAGAGGAAATAAATAAATCTCTTAAAGAAATATAAGAAAACACAATCAAACATTTGAAAGAATTGCGTGAAGTGGTCCAAGACCTACAAGTGGAAAGAGAAACAATAAAGAAAACACAAATGAAGGCAAACCAGGAAATGGGAATCCTAGGGAAAATGTCAAGAGTTACAGATGTAAGTATCAACAAGAGAATACAAGAAATAGAAGAGAGAATCTCAGGTGTAGAAGATACTGTAGAAGAGATTGGCACAACGGTCAAAGAAAATTGAAAATATAAAAACTCCTAACCCAAAACACCCAGAAAATTCAGGACACAATGAAAATCTCAAGTAATTGGAATAGAGGAGAATGAAGATTCCCAGCTCAAAGAAGCTGAAAACATCTTCAATAAAATCATAGAGGAAAACTTCCCCAACCTAAAGAAAGAGATGAACAAACAGGAACAAGGAGTCTATAGAACACCAAACAAATGGGACCAGAAAGGAAAAATCCTCTCCTCACATAATAATCAAAAAACTAAATGAATAGAACAAAGAAAGAATATTAAAAAGGAAAAGAGCCAAGTAACATACAAAGAAGAACTATTATCATCACACCAGACATTTCAACAGAGACTATGAAAGCCAAAGAGTCTGGTCAGTGGTCATGCAGATTCTTAGAGAACACAAATGCTTGCTCGGGCTACTATACCCTGCAAAGCTCTCAATTAACATAAATGGAGAAACCAAAATATTCTAGGATGAAAGCAAATTCAAACAATATCTATGTACCAATCCAGTCCTACAGAGGATCTTAGGGAAAAAAAATCTAATACAAGGAAGATACCTACACCAAAGAAAAGACAAGATATTATGCATAACAAAGCTGAGAGAGAAAGAGAGAGAGAGAGGGAGGGAGAGAGAGAGAGAGAGAGAGAGAGAGAGAGAGAGCCACAAGTGCATAAAGCTACCTATAAAAACAAATATAACAGGAACCAACAGTCATCTGCCTTTAATATCTCTCAATATTAACGGATTAATGGACTAAACTCACCTACAAAAAGACATAAGACAACAGATAGGATATGCAAAAAAGACCCAGCATTTTTCTGCATACAAGAAACACACCTCAATAACTGAGACAGACTCTATCTCAGAGTAAAACGATGGGAAAATGACTTCCAAACAAATGGTTCCAAGAAACAAGCTGGAGTTGCCATTCTACTTTTGAATAGGATAGATTTTCAACCAAACTTTATCAAATGTGATGAGGAAGGACACTTCATATTCATCAAAGCAAAAATCAACCAAGAGAAAGTCTCAATTCTGATAATCTATGCCCAAAATTCAAGGGTACCTACATTCATAAACAAAACTTTATTAAAGATCAAAACAGACATCGAATACCACACGATAATAGTGGGAGACTTTAATACCACATTCTCACCAGTGGAGAGGTCATGGAAACAGAAACTAAACATTGGAGAAAGTGGGAAAGAGCCTTGAACTCATTGGCACCAGGGAAATATCCTAAACAGAACTCTAATGGCTCAAGCTTTAAGATAAGAATTGATAAATGGGACCTCATGAAACTGGAAAACTCCTATAAGGCAAAGGACATAGTCAATAGGACAAATTGGCAACCTACAGATTGGGACAATCTCTTCACTAATCCTATATTAGATAGAAGGCTAATATCCAAAATACATAAAAAACTCAAGAAGCTAACCACCAAAACAACCAAACAACCCAATCAAAAAATGGTAACAGAACTAAACAGGAAAAAGAAAGAACTAACCAGAGAATTCACAACAGAGGAATCTCAAATGACTGAGGAGCACCTAAAGAAATGTTTGAAGTCCTTAATGATCAGAGAAATGCAAATCAAAATGACCCTGAGATCCTACCTTACACAAGACAAAATAGCTAAGATCAAAACCACAGATGACAACGTATGTTGACAAGGATGTAAAGAGGAGCACTTTTCCTTTTCTGGTTGGAATTGCAAATTGGTACAACCACTTAGGAAATCAATTTGGAGGTTCTTCAGAAAACTGGAAATAGACCTATCTATAGACCCAGAAATACCACTCATGGGAATATACCCAAAGGTTATTCCACCAATACCATAGGGGCATATCTTCCACTATGTTCATAGAGGCCTTCTTTTTGATAGCCAGAAGTTGGAAACTACCCAGATTTCCCATGACAGAAGAATAGATACAGAAAATGTGGTTCATTTACACAATGGAATACTACTCAGCTACTAACGAGGACATCCTGAGTTTTGCAGGCAAATGGATGGCACTAGAAAATATTTATCCTGAGTAAGGTAACTCAGACCCAAAAGGACACACATGGTATGTTCTCAATAATAAGTGAATGTTAGCCAAAAAAGTACGGAATACCCAAGATATAATCCACAGAACTATAAAAGTTCAAGAAGCTAAAGGGCCCAAGTGAGGACACCTCAATTCCACTTGGGAGAGAGAAGGAAGCAACCACAAAGTGGGAGGGAGAAACAGAAGGGAAAGGGAATGGGGGTTTGGTGAGAGGGGAACATGATTTGGTATTGAGTGGGGGAAAAGGATTGAAGCCTTGAGGGCTATGAGAAAGAATGGAAACAGGAGACCTGGGAGAAAGGAGATTGGGAGGACCCTCTAGAATGTACCAGAGACCTGGGAAGTGAGAGAATCTTAAGAGTCAAAAGGGGTCCCTTACAGTGGGGAGAGGGAAGTTGTTGAGTCTACCTCCAGCAGAAAGACAGAGCATCGAGTGAGGGATGGGTTTGCTATCCCACAGCCAAAACTCTGATCCATAATTGTTTCTTTCTGAAAGAACTGCAGGGATAGAAATGGAGAAGAGCCTGAGGAAAAGAAGATCTAGTGACAAGCTCAAAGTAGGATCCAGCTCAAGGGGAGGCCCCGTGACCTGAAACCATCACTGAGGTTATGGGGCACTAACAAAAAAGTACCTACCATGACTGCCCTCCAGAAAGACCCAACAAGCAGCTGAAAGTCAGGTGGAGATATGTGTACCCAAGCAATGAACAGAAGCTTCTGACCCCTCTGGTTGAATTAGGAAAAAGCTGGAGGAAGCTGAGGAGGAGGACTACCCTGTAGAAGGACCAGCAGTCTCAATTAACCTGGACCCCCAAGATCTCTCAGACACTGGACCAGCAACCAGGCAGCATACACCAGCTGAGATGAGACCCCACACATACACAGCAGAGGACTCCCGGGTTTGGTTCAGTCAAAAAAGATGCACCTAGGCCTCAAGAGACTGGAGTCCCTAGGAATTTTAAAGGTTTGGTAGGGTTGGTGGGGTGGGGACATCATCATGGAGATGGGGTCCCCAGGGAGAAGGTATTGGATGTGGAACAGTTGGAAAGTGGACTGTGGACTGTGCATGGAATTAAATCTGGAGTGTAAAAAATAAATAAAAACAATTTTAAAAAGTGAAATGCTGACCAAAAAACAATACAAAACTAAAGGGATACACCCATATTATTTATAAAATATATGATTACTTTGGCCGTCTATCAACTTTCATTGGGTTATTAAAAATAAAGTAAATTAAAACTACTTAAGTCCAATTTGTGATCATGTCCTTCTGGGTGTGTTTGTCTCAAGGATCTTGTCCATTTGCTTCCTTTAGTGATTTAAATTATGTGGAATATAATATATTTTATGTCTTCCAGGCCTCTCCTACATCTTTAGTAACCTCTGCATCTATCTGCCTTAATTAATTTTGCTCTATAGAGATTCTTGCTCATTTTCTAACAAGCAAATCATAGCAAGTATACAAGAATGCAAAGGGGCAAAGTCCACAGAAGTTTCAAATTCATGTCTGTATTTCTACAAATTCTACATATATTTAAAAGTTGTATTAGATTAAATTTAGAAATATTTATGCCATTAAAAATTCAAGATCAAAATGGTAGTGCAAAATGTTCCTTTCAGAACTAAACAAATGCTTAAATCTTACTGACATGGATAATTAAATGCTTTTAAAAATAATAAGATTTAGCCCTTACATCATGTCCATAAGCAAACTCCAGTGTTACCAATTAATTACAAGTACTGGCAAACATCAGATAGAATATTCTGTAATATTTACATAAGAAATGGCTTTCCAAGTGATGATTAAATTTAAGATGCAAAAGAAGAAAATATTTGAAATACTTAATATGTAAAAATGCTTTTGCAAGGCAACTGGAACATCTTCATTAGAAGCAACAGGAAATGGACAAGTCAAAGAAGATACTGAATGCAGGAAAGAAATATTTTATTTTTTATTAAATTACTCTCTAATGTATTAAGTCCTGACATTACTCCTCCCCACCCCTTCCTTTTCTCACAGTATCCCTTAACCCATTTCCCTTTGCCCCATCTACTCTTCCTTCATTTCTTTCACAAAAGGGCAGGAGTCACAGGATTATCAACCAAACATGGAATATCAAATTGCAGTATGATTAGACACCTCTCTTTATGTTAAAGCTGGATCAGGCAACCCAGGAAGACAAGCGTCCCAAAAGCAAACAAAATAGTCTGGAACAATCCCACTCCCTCTGCTGCGATTTACACAGATATAAAAAGATATACAGCTATAACCTATGTAGACAGCCTAGCTTAGTCCTGGGTAGGTTCCCTGTTTATCTCTTTAGTCTCAGCGATCCCTATGAGTTCAGATTGGCTAAGTGAATTTTTTTTTTTTTTTTGTGGTGTACCTGACCCATTTGACTACTACAATCTTTCTTCCCTCTCCTCATTAGAATTCTTCAGTTTGGTTTTGATCTCTGCATCTGTTTCCGTTAGCTGCTCAATGGAGCCTCTCTGATGGTTATCACGTCAGGTCCCAGTCTATGAACATATCAGAACAGCATTGAGAATCATTTGTATTTCTTTCCAGATATTGTTTGCCTCTATCTTAGGTCTCAGGATCATCTACTTTCTGGTTTGTGCTCACCTATGCAGTGTTAGGAATGGGCTCCTTCTCATTGCATGAGTCTCAAACTGGATCTGTACAACTAATTTATTGGTCACTTCCACAATTTTTGTGCCACCTTTACCCCAATATATGATAATAGGATGGTATTTCAAATATTTTGTGACTGGGTTGCTGTCAGAATCCCTCCACTGGAAGTCTTGGCTGGTTATAGCTTTTTCAGGCTCTGTATCCCCCTTTCCTAGCACTCTTAGCTAGGATAACCCTAATAGATTCTTGAGAGCTTTTGCTGCACTCAGTTTCTTCCTTGCCCAAAATTGCCTGCACCTAATTCCAATAGTCTATCCCAGTACTTTCTCCTTCCATTCATCCTCAACCTGACTTCTCCTGTTCTAGTCCCCACCAGCCACCTGATAATTTGAAATATCTTTACTATTTTGTCCAGGAAGATCTATGCATCCCTAATTTAGTCATCTGTCATATTTAGCCTCTCTGGGTGTGTGGACAATAGCATGATTAGCCTTTCTTTACAGTCAATATCTATTTATAATTGAATACATACCACATTTATCTTTCTGGCTCTGTGTTCAACACTCAGGATGAACTTTTCTAGTTCCATCAATTTGCATGTTTTAAAATGACATCGTTTTTAACAACTGAGTAATTCTCTATTGTGTAAATATACTACATTTTCTTTATCCATTCTTGAGTTGAGGGGAAGCTGGGTTAATGCCAGTTTCTTGCTATTACAAATAAAGCTGCTATGAGCATTAGATGAGCTAATATCCTTGTGGTATGGTGTAGCAGTCTTTGGGTAAATACCCAGCAGTAGTATAGATAAGACTTGATGTAAATCGATTTACAAGTTTCTAAGAAACCACCACATTTCCTAAATGACTGTCTAAGTTTACACTCTCATAAATAATGAGTAGTCTTCTGCTCCTTTAGCATCATCATCAGCCAGCATCAACTGTCACTTTTTTTCTTGAAATTAGCTATTCTGACAGATGAAGAATGGAATCTCAGAGATGTTTTGATTTTTATTTCCCTGATGGCTAAGGATAGTGAACATTTCTTTGGTTTTTTGTTTGTTTGTTTGTTTTTTGTTTCTGTTTTTTTTTAGATATTTTTAATATATTTACATTTCAATTGCTATCCCCTTTCCTGGTTTTCCCAGTTTCCCTTCCATAAACCCGCTATCCCATCCTCCTTCCCCCTTCTTCAAAGAGGGTGTTCCTCACCCATCCACCCACTGGCAGGATTAAGGACTCCTCATCCTATTGATGTCCATCAAGGCCATCTTCTACTACATATGCATCTGTAGCCATGGTACTGCCCATGTGTAGACTTTGGATGGTGGTTTAGTCCCTGGGAGCTCTGATTGGTTGGTATTGTTGTTCTTGTGTGGTTGCAAATCCCTTCAGCTCCTTTTATCCTTTCTCTAACTCCTCAATTGAGGACCCTGTTCTCAGTTCAAGGGTTGGCTGTAATCATCTGCCTCTGTATTTGTCATGTACTGGCAGAGCCTTTCAGGAGACAGCTATATCAGGCTCCTGTCAGTATGCACTTCTTGGCATCAGCAATATTGTCCTGGTTTGGTAGCTGTATGAGTTGGATCCCCAGGTGAGGCAGGCTCTGAATGGCCATTCCTTTAGTCTCTGCTTTAACCTTTGTCTCTGTGTCTCCTCCTAAAATATTTTTATTCCTCCTTCTAAGAAGGAGTGAAACATTTGCACTTTGGTTGTCCTTCTTGAGCTTCATGTGGTCTGTGGATCGGCTTTTGATTAATCCAAGTGTTTGGGCTAATATCCACTTATCAGTGAGTACATACCATGTGTGTGTTTTTTTGTGACTTAGGTTACCTCACTCAGGATGATATTTTCTAGTTCCATCCATTTACTTATGAATTTCATGAAGGCATTCTTTATAAAAGAGGGCAAAATTATGCAAAGGAAGATAGAAGCTTCAAAAAATGGTGCTAGTCTAACTGGATGCTCACATCTAGAAGCCTACAAATTGATCTATAACTATCACCCTGCACAAAACTCAAGTCCAAGTGAATCAGAGCCTTCAGTATAAAACCAGTTATGCTGAACGCAGAGAAGAGAAAATGGGGAGCAGCCTTGAACACATTGGCACAGGGGACAGCTTCCTGAAAATCAATACTGCAGGCACTAATATCAAAAATATGCAGTAAAGGATGGATGGTCTTTTGGGGCACAGTGGGAGGAGAAGCCCTTGGTCTTGCCCAGGCTAAACGCCCCCCCCCCCCCCCGTGTAGGGGAATGTCAGGGCAGGGAGGCTGGAAGGAATGGTTGGTTGGTTTGGGAAACACCCTCATAGAAGAAATGGGAGATGGGAGAGGATAGGGGGTTTGGAGACAGGAAACCCACCAGGAAAGGGGATCACCTTTGCAATGTAAATTTAAAAAAATCCAAGAAAAAAAGGAAAAGAAAAGAGAAATGGGACCTCATGAGACTGAAAAGCTTGTGTATACCAAGTTACCATCAATAGAAAAAGAATGGCCGCCTATTTATTTTATGAAAATAAATAATTTCTCCAACTATATTTCTAACAGAGGGTTAATTTCCAAAATATACAAAGAACTCAAAGAATGTTTCTTATTCAAAACACCAATAGAAAATAGAAAAATATTTGTTGAAGTGTAAGAGTAAATGTAATAATTGCCTTCTTTACCTATATACTCAATTATGTATCTTCAACTTATGCAAAGTTATCAGATCAATTAGCAATATGACAAACTTAAACTCAAAAAAGCAACGAAAACCCACATTTACTGATCAGATTTTAGTGAACACATGTGAAAATACATTCTTATTTTCAGACTCTGGTTTGACCATCTGAGGAAATATTTCCTCAACCACTAATGTTGAGATTGAAGTTACTTCATCAAAAGTCACAAATTTTACTCAAGAACTTTTAAACTTTTTGCTCATAATCTCATTCCTAGAATTTATCCAGAAGTTACATTACCCACAATTGAAAATAGCAATTTAGAATGCTATTCATTGAGACCATAGTTTTAATAAAAAAAAACTGTTCATTTGTCTTTTCATTTGTATGTGTGCTTTTGTGTGCTGTACCAAAGGATTATATTTAATGCAATACTATTAAAGTGTGATGATTTGTTTTTCTTAATTATATACCATTAGCTCTTTATTAACAACCTGCTCTATTAAATTAATATTTGAGATTATTATAAATATAATACCATCATTTTTAAAAGGAACATTACTCGATTTAGTAATATTATTAAAATACTTTTAACTAGCAAATATTTCCCACATAGATACTTGGTGTTGATTTACTTTTTAAAATCATAATTGTTTATGTTATAGCACATACAACCAATTATTTAATTATTTAAAAAATATTACAGAATTATTAAGTAAATATACTTATTCATCAGTTTTAAAGATTAATGGTTAGTTTATGGACACATTTAAAATATGATGTATACATTATATTATTACAAATTGTAATAAGTATGTTAAGCAATACTCTCAAGACTATGCATTCCAGCTAAATCACTTCTGTGAATTTGTACAATGAAATTTGTCAATATAAAACACATATATTTGCATATGCACACTGAATCACAGGAATGCTCAGTAGGTAAATCACCAATACCTTCCCATAATAAGGAAGGAAAGATATGTTTTAATCTCACTTCTTTTCATTTCCTCCATTGTTTGGAATTGAGAAGGTAGTGAGATAATATATGCATATGTATAATAAGTTGTATTCAGCTACAAAGAAGACTCAAAGATTTACCTAAAATGGAAGGAGCAATGGATTTTTATGTTAACAGCAATATATCATATCTAGACCAAAAAATATTGGAGATTTTGTTTTATGCGCAGAAATCAGAGTAAAAATTAGATGTGAAGTAAAGTGAGTTCTACTTTGAAAGAGAAAGAGGAGAGAAAACTGTTATAAAGGAAATATGGTGTTAATATGATTATAAATACAAGTGTAAAAGCTTTATTTTGTACAATTAATATATATGAAAAATTATAGTGTTATGAAAGAAACAGTAGAAAAGCAAGCTTTTGATTCACAGTAAACAGTAACATTATGTAAAATTATCTTGCATTTAGCATAGGAATTATTTCAATCACCTGTGTAAATTCAAATACAATTCTTTGAATACGAAAGGTTTGGTTTTTGTTTACCTAGTTTTACATGATAAATTTTCTGATTTTAAAAATTTAACATTTTGCAGATTGAGAAGGCTTTGATTGTTTCTGGATAGTATTTTTCTCATACTATACTATATGATAATATAATACAATTCAAAATAATGTGCTAATCAATTTTGTAATATTAATGGTCTCTTGATAATATCTTATAATTGTAACAGAAAATATTTTATTAATTTAAGTTATTCAATTAAATATTCAGAGTATCTCTCTTGAAAAAGTTTAGTTAAATATAAATTAATGTAATTTCTTTAAGATACATTATTTGAGTTTCTAATGTTTTTTTATTTGACAATGTAATTGTTTTAGACAATAAATGATCATTTAATAGACATAGTAAAATAATATATAAAAAGTTCAATTAATGACTTTGTTTGAAATGCACAACTACTCCATGAAAATAAGTGGAAATGTGAATAAAGGTCTATTTAATCTTTCTGAAACATATTATGACGTTGTGTTTGTGTAACTGATACTATCCTACGTTAATGACATTTAAAACTAGAACAGTTATTCATAAAACTTAAGACTTGGCAAAGATTAAGATTTGTTATATGTTGTTCATATACAGTTATTTTACCAATAGAAAATCATTATTTCAGATTTTTATATTTCACTATAGTAGTAGCATTTTTCATATATTCAGATACATTTTGAAATTACAAACAATGAAACATTTGTACATGAGTAAAGTGATCACAACTAAGCCATAGTTCACATACAAAAGAAACGAGGGAGGTACAGGATAAGATAAAATGGATTACTAATTAAAAGCAAAGCTTTTTATGTCAATTTATATTCTATGTGTTAACTAAAAGTATAATCTTAATCCCCCTACTAAATTAATAGGATATTAATATCATATATGGATTTCTACTGCAATATAACAAAATATATCTAGAAACATCTGAAATTACACAGATTCTCATAAAAATTTAAATCATGATATATGTTTCAGCTGTTGGTTCATGAGCCTAGGTTGGAATGGCGTAGGTCACAAAGGGAATATTTCTGCAAAGATGATATTTATGGTGTTAAGAAAGACTTTCGTATTATAAAGAATTACAAAAATTTATACACATATACTGTGCCTTGCTTTTAGAGAGATCTATATTTAATTATATGCTAATTACCTAATATTCTTTCAATATTTGAATTCTTTATGACTTTGATATAAGTCTGCAAATCAATGGCACTGTTTAGATGAATAATCCCTATAAAAAGTAAGAAGTGCAGGCTGACAGGAGCTGGATGTAGATCTCTCTTGAGAAACACAGCCAGAATACAGCAAATACATAGGCAAATGCCAGCAACAAACCACTGAAATGAGAACAGGACCCCTGTTGAAGGAATCAGAGAAATGACTGAAAGAGCTTGAAGGGGCTCAAGACCCCATATGAACAACAATGCCAAGCAACCAGTGCTTCCAGGGACTAAGCCACTACCCAAAGACTATACATGGACTGACCCTGGACTCCAACTGCATAGGTAACAATGAATAGCCTAGTAAGGGCACCAGTGGAAGGGGAAGCCCTTGGTCCTGCCAAGACTGAACCCCCAGTGAATGGGATTCTTGGGGGGAGGAGGGTAATGGGGGAGGATGGGGAGAGGAACACCCATATAGAAGGGGAGGGGGGTTAGGGGGGTTGGCCTGGAAACTGGGAAAGGGAATAACAATTGTAATGTAAATAAGAAATACCCAATTTAATAAAGATGGAGGGAAAAAAGTAAATTACTGAACTTGTTCCAACTTTATTGGTTGAGGTAATAGATATGACTCTAGTGAACACAATTCAGGATGTATAAGATCTCTCTTTCCTATTATAACAGTAAGAAATAATAATATAAAAATGTGACTTACAGTTTCTATTGTTGTGATAAAATACTATGACCTCCAACTTGTGGAGGAAATGGTTTATTTAAGCATAAAGTTCCTCATCATAGTCCCTCACTAATTGAACTCAGGTCAGGAAATCAACACATGGCAGGGACTTTGAGACAGAAGCTCATAACAGAGACTATTTTGAAGAATTCTGTTTACTGGCTTACTCTCATGGTTTGCTTGGCTTTATTTTTTATAGTATCTAGGACCACAAGAGCAGAAATGTAAATACCTTCACTGAGTCAGGCCCTCTCATATCAATCACTAAGTGAGAAAATGCAAGACAGGCTTCCCACAAGCCATCTGGTGGCCTCCATTGAATATATCTAAAAAAATGAGTGTAGCTAATGTTAAATAAATATGAAACTAGCCAGCAAAACATGCACTACTTATAAACAAATGTGAATTTATGGCTGCAATATAAAAATCTGTTCAGCAGATATGCTACAATACAGAAGCTTGCATTTTGTTTTTGCTATATTCGATTTGTAGCCATGTATTTGGATAGCTTAGAAAACAAAAGCAAAAAGTAATTAGCGAGTGATACAGTAAGGAGAGGTAAGAAAACAACAGAGAAGTCGTAGACTTAGTAATGAAAACACAGCCCAAATCAGGTTATTTCAAATATTAAAAAAAGAAACCTCAAACTTCAGCAGGATAAGATATAAGGATAGAACATGGTTATGTGAATATTTTTTGCATATTAACATTTATACATTTGCTTATTTATTTATTTATACATTTAATTTTACACTTCCAATTTTATTCCCCTCCGAGTTCTCCCTCCAACTGTTCCACATCCAATAACTCCTCATTTCTCCTGCCCAAGTCTCCATGAGGATGTCCCCACCCCACCATACTTCTAAACTCCCTAGGGCCTCCAGTCTCTTGAAGGTTAGGTGCATCTTCTCTGACTGAACACAGACCCCACAGTCTTCTGCTCTATATACCTTGGAGGCCTCATCTCAGCTGGTATATTCTAACTGGTTGGCTATCCAGTGTCAGAGATCTCAGGGTTCCAGGTTAATTGAGACTACTGGTTCTCCTACTGGGTTGCCCTTTTTCTTAGCATCCTCCAGCTTTTCCCTAATTCAACCAGAGGGGTGAGCAGCTTCTGTTCATTGGTTCAGTGCACATATCTCCATCTGACTCTTTCAGCTGCTTGCTGGGTCTTTTGGAGGGAAGTCATGGTAGGTCCTTTTTTGTGAGTGCCCCATAACCTCAGTGATGGTGTCAGGTCATGGGGCATCCCCTTTGGGCCTGTCGTTGGATCTTCTTTTCCTCAGACTCTTCTCCATTTCCATCCCTGCATTTCTTTCAGACAGGAAGAATTATGGGACAGAGTTTTGACTGAGGGGACAATGACCCCATCCCTCATTTGATTCCCTGTCTTTCTGCTGGAGGTGGGCTCTACAAGTTTACTCTCTTCACTGTAGGGCATTTCTTCTAGGGTCCCCCCAGACCCTGAGTCTTGTGAGTACTTCAGATTGGACTTAAGGTGACTATATTTATTACACTTCAGAAATTTTTCTATGTTTTATTGGCTAATTTATTTGTTTACATTTTAAATGTTATCCCCCTTCCCAGGTTCCCCTCCACAAACCCCCTATCCTACCCACCCTCCCCACTACCTATATGAGGGTGCTCCCCCACCAGTCTACCCATTCCTGCTTCAGCTCCCTAGCATTCCCATACACTAGGGCATTGAGTCTCCAAAAAAACAAAGGGCCCTCCTCCCATTGATGCCAGATAAGGCATTCCTTTTGCAACATATCAAGCTAGATGTATAGGTCTCCCATGTGTACTCTGTGGTAGGTGGTTTGGTATCTGTGAGCTTTGGGTGGTCTGGTTGGTGATATTGTTGTTCTTCCTATGGTGTTGCAAAGCTCTTTCAGCTCCTACAGTCCTTGAACTAACTCCTCCATTGGAAATCCCATGCTCAGCCCAATGTTTGGCTGTGTGCATCCACATCTGTATTTGTTAGGCTCTGGCAGAGCCTCTCAGGAGACAGCTATATCAAGGCTCCTTTCAGCAAGCTCTTCTTGGCATCAGCAATAGTGTCTGAGTTTGGTGTCTGCAGATGGGATGGATCCTTAGGTTGGGTGGTCTGTGGATGGCCTTTTCTTCAGTCTCTGCTCCAAACTTTGTCTCCATATTTTCACTAAACCCAGACTCCAATGTGTATAAATTTCAAATTATTTGAGTGACATTATTCAAAGGGACTTGAAGAAGAAGGAGTCAAAAATAAAGCCTTACTTGACCAAAATTTCATAAGGAAATTATAACCACAGTGTAATCATTGAAGAATCCAATGGTTTCTGTAACTTCAGGAGGCTCAAAAAAAAAAAAAAATCTCAAGGTCAATTCATACATCAACACACCCAGGTAGTATTTATGATGTACCCATTCTGTACAGAAGAGTTACAATTACATGGAGGCCAGAACAAATAATGAACCTCCCCCAAGATACAAGTAAGAAAATAGGTACAGGTGTATACTAGTTATATGATAGACACAATTCAATGCCTTGGAGACAAAAAACTAACCTCTAATTACAACTCAGAAAGAAAAGTCAAGGACCAATCAATCTGTCTAGGTATGCTATCAAAATTGTTAAGCTAAGGGATCAAGTGAGATACCCTAGATCAATATATGAGCTAGAGAAAGATTAAAAGATACTAGAACTCACACTTAGATAAACACTTGATAAGTGTGTACATATTCCACTCAGAAATAGGCTCACATAAAATTGGATGTGAAAGATAAAGAACCTATTATTTAAATGAAAGAGTATAGACAAGAAGAAAATAAAAAGTTGCAAATTAAATAGTAAATAATAAATTTCTCCAGTAGCCTAGGAAGGTCTTAGGTTTTAATAGCACTTTCTGCTCCTCCAGGGAATTTGAATCTGGTTTCTTGCACGGGTAACATCTACCTTATGTCCACCTATAATTCCAGCTCCAGGGGACCTGCGAAACTTTTCTGGTTTTTTTGGGCATATATATGCCAACAAATGTGCAGAAACACACAGTGAGAAATTACATATAAAAGCATAAAATATTAAAATAAAATAAAAAGAGAATTTCTCCTTTTAGTTTGAAGTTCCATTTTTGTAATCCATACATGTTCACTTTGAATTTAACTGGGCAGAAGTGTGCAAATGTGTCCTTTAAATCAAATGAAAAAAAGGAAAGTATTTCTTTTTTTATTAGATATTCTTTTATTTACATTTCAAATGTTATTCCCTTTCCCAATTTCCTGTCCATAACCCCTATGTCCTCTGTCTCCCCTTCTTCT
Organism: Rattus rattus; assembly: GCF_011064425.1. Lineage (NCBI taxonomy): Eukaryota > Metazoa > Chordata > Mammalia > Rodentia > Muridae > Rattus > Rattus rattus. The sequence goes on from NC_046165.1 coordinate 40,658,878, forward strand.
ATAAGGGTGTTCCCCTCTCCATCAACCCCCTTCCCTACCCCCATGACAATTCATTACACTGGGAATCCAACCTTGGCAGGACCAAGGGCTTCTCCTTCCACTGGTGTACAGCAAGACTATTCTCTGCTACATATGCACTTATAGCCATGGCTCAGTCCATATATAGTCTTTGGGTATTGGTTTAGTCCCTGGAAACTCTGGTTGGTTGACATTGTTGTACTTATGGGGTTGCAAGCTCCTTCAACTCTTTCAATACTTCCTCTGATTCTCCACAAGGGGGTCCTATTCTCAGTTCAGTGATTGGCTGCTAGCATTCACCTCTGCATTTGACATGCTATGACTGTATCTCTCAGGAGAGATCTATATCCAGTTCCTGTCAGCATGCAATTCTTAGCTTCATCAATTTTATCTAGTTTTGGTGGATATATATATATATATATATATATATATATATATATATATATATATATATATATATGGATGGGTCACATGTGGGGCAGGTTCTGAATGGCTGTTCCTTTAGTCTCTGCTAAACTTTGCCTCCATATCCACTACTATGAATAATTTTGTTCCCCCTTTTACGACGGAGTGCAACATTCGCATTTTGGTCATTCTTGTTCTTGAGCTTCATGTGGTTTATGCATAGCATCTTGGGTAATTTGAGATTTTGGGTTAATATCCACTTACCAGTGAGTTCATACCATATGTGTTTTTCTATGACTGGGTTACACCACACTCAGGATATTTTCTAGGTCAATCCATATGCCTGGGAATTTCATTAATTCATTGGTTTGAGAGGTGAGTAGTATTCCATTGTGTAGATGTAACACATTTCTGTATCCTCTGTTGAAGGGCATCTAGGTTCTTTCCAGATTCTAGCTATTATAAATAAGTTTGCTATGAACATAGTGAAGCATGTGTTTTTGTTGTATGTTAGAGCATCTTTCGGGAATATGTCCAGGAGAGGTATAGTTGGGCCTTCAGGTAGTGGAATACCCAACTATCTGAGGAACCTCCAGTCTGATTTCCAGAATGGTTGTATCAGTTTGCAATCCCACCAACAATGGAGGAGTATTCCTCTTTCTCCATGTCCTCGTCAGCATCTGCTGTCACCTGAGTTTTTTATCTTAGCCATTCTGACTGGTATAAGGTAGAACCTCAGGGTTGTTTTGATTTCCATTTTCCTGATGACTACGGATGTTGAACATTTCTTTAGGTACTTCTCAGGCACTAGATATTCCTTAGCTGAGAATTCTTTGGTTCTGGACCACATTTTAAATAGAGTTTTTTGGCTCTCTGGTGTCTACTTTCTTGTGTTCTTTGTATATTTTGGATATTAGGCCTGAATGGGATGTAGGATTGCTAAAGATCTTATCCCAGTTTGTTAATTGCTGTTTGGTCCTAGTGACAGTGTCCTTTATCTTACAGAAGCTTTGCAGTTTTATGAGGTCCCATTTGTCGATTCTTGATCTTAGAGCATAAGCCATTGGTGTTTTGCTCAGGAAATTTTCTCTAGTGCCCGTGTGTTCGAGACTCTTCCCCACTTTTTCTTCTATTAGTTTGAGTGTATCTGGTTTAATGTGGAGGTCCTTGATCCACTTGCACTTAAGCTTTGTACAGGGCAATAAGAATGGATTGATTGGCATTCTTGTAGATGCTGACTTCCAGTTAAACCAACACTACTTGTTGAAAATGCTGTCTTTCTTCCATTGAAAGGTGTTAGCTCCTTTGTCAAAGATCAAGTGACCATAGGTGTGTGGGTTCATTTCTGCATATTCAACTCTATTCCACTGATCTATCTGTCTGTCTCTATCCAATACCATACAATTTTTATCACTATTGCTCAGTAATACTGCTTGAAGTCATGGATGGTGATTCCCCCAGAAATCTTTTTTTTTTTTTTATTGATTATAGTTTTGGCTATCCTGGTTTTTGTATTATTCCAAATGAATTCACAAATTGCTCTTTCTATCTTTACGAAGAATTGAGTTGGAATTTTGATGGGTACTGCATGTAATCTATAGATTGCTTTTCAGCAAAATGGTCCTTTTACATATATTAATTCAGCCAATTCATGAGCGTGGGAGGTCTTTCCATCTACTGAGGTCTTTTTATAATTCTTTCTTCAGAGACTTGAAGTTCTTGTCATACGGATCTTTCACTTGCTTGATTAAAATCACCCCAAGATTTTTTTATATTACTTGAGACTATTGTGAAGGGTGTCATTTCCTTACTTTCTTTCTCAGGCTGTTTATTGTTTGCTTAGAGGAAGTCTGCTGATTTGTTTGAGTTAATTTTATACCCAGTCACTTTGCTGAAGTTGTTTATCAGGTTAAGTAGTTCTGTTTATCAGGTTAAGTAGTTTTGGAGTTATTTAAGTAAACTATCACATCATCAGCAAATAGTGACTTCCTTCTTTCCCATTTTTATCCATTTGAACTCCTTTCATTGTCTGATTGCTCTGGGTGGGACTTTGAGTACTATTTGAATAAGTAGGGAGAGAATGTCTCCCTTGTAGCAGCCTTGTCTACTCCCTGATTTTGTGAGATTGCCTCAATTTTCTCTCCATTTAGTTTGATGTTAGCTACTAGTTTCCTGTATATTGCTTTTAATATGTTTAAGTATGGGCCTTGAATTCCTGATCTTTCCAGGAATTATATCATGAAGAGATGATCTGTTGAGGCCTGTTTTGTGACCAATTATATGGTCAATTGTGGAAAAGGTACAATGATGTGGTGAGAAGAAGGTATATCCTTTTGTTTAGGATGGAATGTTCTATAAATATCTGTTAAATCCATTTGGTTCATAACTTCTGTTAGTTTCTCTATGTCTATGTTTAATTTATCTCTATGTCTATGTTTCCATGATCTGTATACTGTTGAAAGTGAGGTGTTGAAATCTCCTATTATTACTATTATTGTGGAAGCTGCAATGTGTCATTTGAGCTTTAGTAAATTTTCTTTATGAATGAAGGTGCCCTTGCATTTGGAGCATAGATGTTTAGGATTGAGAGTTTATCTTGGTGGATTTTTTCTTTGATGAATATAAAGTGTTCTTCCTTATCTTTTTAAATGACTTTTGGTTGAAAATCAATTTTATTCCATATTAGAATGACTACTGCAGCTTGTTTCTTGGGATCATTGCTTGGAAAGATGTTTTCCAGCATTTTATTCTGAGGTAGTGTTTGTTTTTCTCTCTGAGTTGTGTTTTCTGTATGCATCAAAATGCTGGGTCCTCTTTACCTGTACAATCTGTTACTCCATGTCTTTTTATTGGGGAATTGAGTCCATTGATGTTGAGAGATATTAAGGAATATTATTTGTTGCTTCTTATTATTTTTGTACTTAGAGTTTGAATTATGTTTGTAGGTCTCTCTTCTTTTGCTTCCGCTGCAAGGATATTACTTTCTTGCCTTTCTAGGGGGTAATATCCCTCCTCGTGTTGGGATTTTCCATCTATTATCCTTTGTAGGGCTGGATTTATAGAAAGATATTCTGTAAATTTGGTTTGGTCATGGAATATCTTGTTTTCTCCATCTATGTTAATTGAGAGGTTTACTGAATATAGTAGCCTTGGTTGGCATTTGTGTTCTCTTAGGGTCTGTATGACATCTGTCCAGGATCTTCTGGCTTTCATAGTCTCTCCTGAGAAGTCTGGTGTAATTCTTATAGGTCTGCCTTTATACGTTACTTGACATTTTCCTCTTGCTGCTTTGTTTTGTGCATTTGGTGTTTTGACTATTATGTGACAGGGGGAGTTTCTTTTCTGTCCAATCTATTTGGAGTTCTGTGGGCTTCTTGTATGTTTATAGGCATCTCTTTCTTTAGGTTATAGAAGTTTTCTTCTATACATTTTTTGAAGAAATTTACTGGCCCTCTAAGTTGGGAGTCTTTGCTCTCTTCTATACCTATTATCCTTATGTTTTTTCTTCTCATTGTGCCCTGTATTTCCTGAATGGTTTGGGCTAGGAGCTTTTTGCATTTTACCTTATCTTTGATGGTTGTGTTGATATTTTCTATGGTATCTTTCACCCTTAAAATTCTCTCTTCTATCTCTTGTATTCTGTTGGTGATGCTTGCATCTATGACTCCTGATCTCTTCCCTAGGTTTTCTATCTCCAGGGTAGTCTCCCTTTGTGCTCTCTATGTTGTTTCTATTTCTATTTTTAAATCCTGAATGGTTCTGTTCAATTCCCTCACTGTTTGGTTGTGATATCTTGTAATTCTTTATGGGATTTTTGTATTTCCTTTTTAAGGGCTTCTACTTGTTTACTTGTGTTGTCCTGCATTTCTTTATGGGAGGTATTTATGTTCTTCTTAAAGTCCTCCATCATCATCATAAAATGTGATTTTTAATGTAAATTTTTCTTTTCTGGTGTGTTTGGATATTCAGTATTTGCTTTGGTAGGAGAACCGGGCTTTGATGAAGTCAAGCAATCTTGGTTTCTCTTTCTTAGGTTCTTGTGCTTGTGTCTAGCCATCAGGTTGTCTCTGGTGTTGTCTTGCTGTTTCCAACAGTGTCTTGACTCTCCTGTAGGACTGTGTGTCAGCACTGTTTTCCTGTTTCTTTCAGCTGGTTCTAGGAACAGAGTACTCTCCTCTTCAATTTGTAGGCACTCCTGATGATTGGCTTTCAGCTCTTGGTGCAGTCAGGAACCAGATGGGTCCTGCTGCTGAGTGCTCTTAGGACCCTGTGCCCAGGGTAACAGATGGCACTAGGCACTTACCTCTTGGGTCAGGAATGTGGGCAGAGAGTAGTCTCCTCTTATTTCTCAGGAGTGTTCACATTTCTGATGGTCCAGCTCTCTCCCTCATGGGATGTGGGTGCAGGGATCTGTTTGACAAGTTTGGTTCAGTTCTGGGCACAGATGGGAACTGCAGGTAACTGTCACTCACTGCTCCTATATTTCTGTTTACAGAGGCACTATGCAGTTTCCTCTTGGGCCAGGGATGTGGGCAAATGTGGATAGAAGTGGCAGTCTCTCCAGTGGTCTCAGGATTGTTTGAACTTCTGGGTGTTCAGCTCTCTGCCCCACGGGATTTGGGAGCATGGAGCTGTGATATGTGTCAGTTTAGTTCTGGGCACAGTCAGAAACAGGGAGTGCCTTGTCCCAGAGGACTTCTGCCTTTGTGTGTCCTGAGTCCACCAGGTGAGTCACTTGGAGCAGAAAAGTTGGTCTTACCTCTGCTCTAAGGTGTTGAGGCATTCCTGGTGACTGGATTTCAACTCTTGACACAGGCAGGACAGTATTTTCTTTTAAAATAAATATATGCACTTTACTTTAAAAAGCAGATCACATATTGTTTAAGTATTTATAAAAATATTGTTTGGGTAGTATTCATGTTCTATGTAAATATGAGAACCACTATAATTTGATGTAAACATGAGAAAAATGAGGATAAATATATGCAGTTTTCAGGAATAGTTAAAGATGAGCATAATAGAATTTAATAAATGCCCATCTCGGTGCTGAACTCAGTGGTTATGAAAACTGACTGCTCCTCTAGAGGACCTGGGTTCAGTAGAAAGCATCCCTGAGAAAAAGGTTCTATACACTTAAAGTTCCAAGGTATAAAAATTTGAAATCAGTTGAAATTGAACCAGAATCCTGGCTCAATTTCCAGCACTCACATGCCAGCCCACATCTCTCTCTAACTCCAGGATACAACATCGTCACACATATGTACATGCATTTAAAACCTCAAAGCACATTACAAAAAAAGTAGAATTGGCTATTTCTCAATGCTTTATTATAACTTTAGAATAACTATCACAGAACTTTACAGTTTCAAAATAAATTCTAAATTTTAATTTTATAACATTGGAAATAAAGTAAGATAAACATTATTTAGCAATATAGTTATCACATTACCACTTTTCTTATGAATGTATTCTTTCATCATCAACTCTCAACAATTTTCTTTCTTTAATATTCTTTCAGTTATATGGAAAAAACTATTATATTCTCCGGTAATTATTTTTTCCTCATTTAAATTCATTAGTCTGAGATATACAAACTAAATACTTTTTTATAAATATAATACTATTACATAAATTTTGCTTAGATGACATGTTCACCAAGCAAGTGAATGAATGAATGAAGAGGAATTGTGAATGAATGAAGGAATGAAGAACAAATTGAACTAGATAGAAATTTTGCTACAGCTATTTTAGTGCAGGAGGCAGAAGACATTAACAACTAACAGAATCTGTCTTTAACAATATAGTTTAGGAAGCTAGACTATATTCAAATCAAATTGACATTATCATGACATAATTATGACTGATATGTGCTCAATTTTATCAAGACCATATGTCAGAATATCTGTGAGAGTATATGTGAAATATAATGAAATTAAATGTCAACTTATGGGTAAATATGTTTTATATTTTTTCAAATGTGCTCAGATGAAATATATTTTTTAAATTATGAAGACTATGCAAATTATGAAATAGGAGGGGATACTTCAAATTACTTTCATCAAAATTTATGAAGAGAAAACTTCCAAATAGTTTTGTTTTCCTGATGACAAACTTGTTTTTTATTTTGCTATCCCTACATAACATTTAAAATAGTATATCACATAAATACTGAATAAAATGAGTGAATTTACACACTGATAATATTAATTTTATTTATTCTGTTTTATTTATTTTATTCCACATATTTCATATCAAGAATACCAGTGGAATATCAATAATAGTTTATTTCCTCTCTACAATATCTATTTCCAAGTGAGAGAAAAAAAAGTAGGTGTTAACTTCTACAGCAAATTAGGAGGAAAAAAAAGTAAAAGCAACCCCCCTGGGACTCAAATATCCCAGGCAAGGTAGTGTCATCCCAAATCCTTTTCTATCTACTTCTTTGCTCTAACTTGCTTGTCAATGATAATATCTCTCATCTTTTCTATTTTTGCTTATGTAGTACTACAATTTATTTATTTTTCAAAGTAATATTTTCTCTTTTCCTCCTTGTCAGGTTTAATGTGGATTGACCGTTATACATACAGTTTATTGTTTTGATTTCATAGTAAGATATTCTTCCAATAATGTTGGGCCTAATTATTTCCAGACAGGGATTATGATGAGGTCTCTGGTGTAGTTTCTAGAATTTCATAATATCCAGAAAAATCATGTTGACATATTCTTAAAATCTACATTAACTTAAAGTAAACCATTGAACCATACAAAATGAAGGCAAGTGTACTATGGCATGAGGGTAGTCCATATTCTTTTGAGAATTTGATAATGGTCACTCTTTTTACAGGATAACACACCGGTTCCAGCCTGCTACTGTGATATAATACTGCACTATCACCAGGATATAGAAACCTGACAATTGAATATCTATGTTGCATTTGTTCAATCATTGTGTTTGGTAATTGATTTAATATTCCCTGATAGGGCTGGGGATTTAGCTCAGTGGTAGAGCGCTTACCTAGGAAGCGCAAGGCCCTGGGTTCGGTCCCCAGCTCCGAAAAAAAAGAACCAAAAAAAAAAATATTCCCTGATAAAGATTTCCATCATGAACAGATTTTACCCTTCTTGGTTGGTAACAGATCATTCCACCTTGTATTCCTGATGAATTTTTTGAAAAATAAATAAAAAATAAATATTTGTGCTGCATGTGATATCATAGCTCCTAAATACAAATATCTAACTTTGGAGTTAAGCTAAAAATGTGCCTTGTGCAAATTACAGAGATGTATGATGCAGAGAGAAAGCGCAATGCATTTGGCGAGAGATGGCTCAAAAAAAATTTGTATTAACCATTAACTTTGTGTGTTGAAAGAACATTAAAATACTGGCCAGGCATGAGAAACAGCTTGGCAATACAGCATTCTGAAGGCTTATGCTAGTTAGAATTTGAAATAAACGAAAAACATCTCCAATCTTGGTAGGAGTATAAATTTGTATAGGCCACAATGAAAATCAGTGTGAAAGTTGCTCAGAAAGCTGAAGATTTTACCTCAGATCTGAAGTACCATTTCTTGTTATATGCCCAAAGTACTTTAAATCTGACTCATAAGGACAGGCTCTTCCATGTTCTTTGCTGGTCTATTCAGCTATTCATCAATGGAAGAATGGATGAAGAAAATGTGGTACATTTATACAGTGCAGTAATACTCAACTGTCAAAAATGGCATCATGAAAATTTAAAAACAAAAGGGTGGAACAGGTGAAAAGAAATTATCTGAGTGAGCAACAATAGAAATATGATATGCATTTGCATGTATGTGAGTGTATGTGTGTGTAATATATTACATTTTTAATAAGCAGGATACAGTCCATATAACCACAAAGGTTGCAAAAACAGCAAGTTTCTGGATAATATTTGAATCAATCTAGAAAGAAAAAATAGAATAAACACCTATGGGTGAATGAGGACAGAAAAGAATCAAATGTGTTAGGAAAGAGAGAGGTGAAGGAGGATATATGGTTATGGACAGATAATTTTAAAGACCAAAATCCCATAGGGAAGAGAGCAGACAACCCAGGATTGGAGACATCCCAAGGCTGCAGGACAGACTGCCACCTCTGCACATCTCAGCCCACACCCATGGTCCAAGGAGAAACTGCAGAGTGCCCCTGGACATGGGGTTATAGGAACGGACACTGGCTGGTACCTGCTGTTTTGGTCTGTGCCCAGGAAAGAACTGATCCAGCCAAACAGCTCCCTGCCCCCAAATCCTCCTGGGGAGAGCTGGAACCTCAAGTGTGGACACTCCTGAGAAGTCAGAGGAGAATACTCTCTGCCCACAGTACAGACCCAAGAGGGAATCACATAGTACCAACTGTGCCTACGTGGTACAAGGACCTACATGAGCAAACAAGGGCAGGGCCCTTTGATTCCTGCCCGTGCCTAGAGCTGGAAGACAGTCTTTAGGAGAAGCAACACACCTGAAATCAGAGCACCTGTTCTCAGGAAAGGCTGAAAGAAAACAGAAAAAATGTTCTACAGGAGTGCTGACACAGAGGCCTACAGCAGGGTCCTGTCACTCTCAGAAACAACAAGACAAGCAAACACCAGAAACAACCCAATGGCTAGAGGCAAGCGCAGGAACCTAAGCAACAGAAACCAAGACTACTTGGCATCATCAGAGCCCAGTTCTTCCACCAAAGAAAATACTGGATATCCAAACATACCAGAAAGGCAATATTTAGATATAAAATCACAATTTTTGATAATGGTGGAGGACTTTAAAAAAGACATAAAGAACTCCCTTAGAGAAGTGCAGGAAAACACAAGTAAACAAGTAGAAGCCCTTAGAGAGGAAATACAAAAATCCCTGAAAGAATTATAGGAAAACACAAACAGGTGAACAAATTGAAAATGGAAAAAGAAACAATAAAGAAAGCACAATGGCAGACAACCCTGGATATAGAAAACCTAAGGAAGAGACAAGAAGCCATAGATACAAGCATCAACAGCAGAATACAAGAGATAGAAGAGTGAGTGTCAGGGGCAGAAGATGCCACAGAAAACATCGACACAACTGTCAAAGATAATGTAAAACGGAAAAAGCTCCTAGCCTAAAACATACAGGAAATCCAGAACACAATGAGAAGATCAAACCTAAGGATAATAGGTATAGAAGAAAGTGAAGACTCCCAACTTAAAGGGCCAATAAATATATTCAACAAAATTATAGAAGAAAACTTCCCTAACCTAAAGAAAGTGATGCCCATAAACATACAAGAAGCCTATAGAACTCCAAATAGATTGGACCAGAAAAGAAACTCCTCCCATCACAAAATACTTAAAATACCAAATGCACAAAACAAATACAGAATATTATAAACAGTAAGAGAAAAAGATCAAGTGACATATAAAGGCAGACTTATAAGAATTTCACCAGACTTTGCACCAGAGACTATGAAAGTCAGAGGATCCTGGAGAGATGTCATACAGACCCTAAGAGAACACAAATTCCATACCAAGATACTGTATCCAGCAAAACTTTCAATTAACATAGATGGAGAAAGCAAGATATTCCATGACAAAATCAAATTTACACAATATATTTCTACAAATTCAGCCCCATAAAGGATAATAGATTGAAAACTACAACACAAGGAGAGAAACTACACTGTACAGAAAGCAAGAATATAATTTCCTTCCAGGTAAAGCAATAGAGAGACAAACAAATATAATTCTACCTCTAACAATGAAAATAACAGGAGGCGACAATCACTATCCTTAATATCTTTCAACATCAACAGAGTCAACTCCCCAATAGAAAGACATAGACTAACAGAATGGATACACAAGGAGGAGCCACCATTTTGCTGCATGGAGGAAACACACCTCAGAGACAGAAACAGAAACTATCTCAGAGTAAATGTCTGGAAAATAATTTTCCAAACAAGTGGCCCAAAGAAACAAGCTGGAGTTGCCATTCTTATATAAAATAAAATTGACTTTCAATCAAAAGTCATTAAAAAGATAAGGAAGGACACTTCATATTCATCAAATGAAAAATCCACCAAGAAGATCTCTCAATCCTAAATAGTTATGCTCCAAATGCAAGGGCAACCAAATTCATAAAAGAAACCTTACTAAAGCTCAAAGCACACATTGCACCTCACACGATAATAGTAGGAGATTTCAACACCACACTCTCATCACTGGACAGATCATGGAAACAGAAATAAAACAGAGACATAGAGAAACTAACAGAAGTTATGAACTAAATGGATTTAACACATATTTATAGAACATTCCATCCTAAAAACAAAAGGTATATATACCTTCTTCTCAGCACCTCATGGAACCTTCTCCAAAATTGACCACATAATCGCTAACAAGACAGGCCTCAACAGATACAGGAAGATAGAAATAATCCCATGCATCCTATCAGATCACCACACACTAAGACTGGTCTTCAATAACAATAATAATGACAGAAAACCCACATATACATGGAAGTTGAACAATGCTCTACTCAATGAAAACTTGGTCAAGGAAGAAATAAAGAAAGAAATTAAAGACTTCTTAGAATTTAATGGAAATGAAGATACAACATTCCCAAACATATGGGACACAATGAAAGCAGTACTAAGAGGACAATCCACAGCTCTGATTGCCTGCAAAAAGAAACAGGAGAGAGCATATGGTGACAGCACACCTAAAAGCTCTAGAACAAATAAGAAATAAATAAACCCAAGAGGATTAGAAGGCAGGAAATAATCAAAACAGAGCTGAAGTCAAACAAGTAGAAAGGAAAAGGACTATACAAAGAATCAACAAAACCAGGAGCCGATTCTTTGCGAAAATCAACAAGATAGATAAACCCTTAGCCAGACTAACCAGAGGTCACAGAGAGTGTGTCCAAATTAACAAAATCAGAAATGAAAAGGGAGATATAACAACAGAATATGAAGAAATAAAAAAAATCATCTGATCCTAATACGAAAGCCTTTATTCAACAAAACTTGAAAACCTGGAGGAAATGGACAATTTCCTAGACAAATACCAGATATCAAAGTTAAAACAGGAACAAATAAACCATCTAAACAACCCCATAACACCTAAAGAAATAGAATAAGTCATTAAAAGTCTCCCAACCAAAAAGAGTCCAGAACGAGATGGGTTCAGTGCAGAAATCTATCAGAACTTCATGAAAACCACATACCAATACTGTCCAAACTATTCCACAAAATAGAAACAGACAGAGCACTACCAAATTCCTTCTATGAAGCCACAATTACTCTTATACCGAAACCACACAAAGACCCAACAAAGAAAGACAACTTCAGACCAATTTCCCTTATGAATATTGATGTAAAAATGCTCAATAAAATTCTTTCAAACCGATTCCAAGAACACATCAAAGCGATCATCCATCATGATCAAATCGGCTTCATCCCAGGGATGCAGGGATGGTTTAATATATGAAAATCCATCAATGTAGTCCACTATGTAAACAAACTCAAAGATAAGAAAGACATGGTCATTTCATTAGATGCTGAGAAAACATTTGACAAACTTCAACACCCCTTCATGATAAAAGTCCTGTAAGGATCAGGAATTCAAGGCCTATATCTAAACATAGTAAAAGCAATATACAGCAAACCAGTAACTAGCATCAAACTAAATGGAGAGAAACTTTGACCCGTCCAGCGAGTCCAGTTATTCAGGGTCCTGAAGAGGTTTTCTACCTGTGGGTCAATGGGGGGATGAAGAGAAGAAGGAGACCAAGCAAAGTTCTGTTGTCAAGGTCTCGTTTATTGAGAGAAATGTACAGCATTTAAAGCTCTGAGGCAGGAATAGAAGCAGGAACTGAAGCTTAGGGTGGGGGAGTATTGGAAAGTGCCCAAGGATATAGGGTGGATCACTAAACTGCAAGATATCCTCCTTAAGCAAAGAGGCAACAGTCTTCCTGTGACATGTTCTTTGAAAAGGTCGAACCCTTCTCAGAAATCTGCTCAGGGACATCCGGTGTTTTGCTCAGGCTGAAACATCCTGTGATTGCTCCCGGGGTCTTCCTGGGAGAGGCTTTTGTCCAACAATCTCAAGACTTTATGGCAGTCATCTTAGGGGTGAGTATCTGAGGCCATACAGCTCAGAGTCATGTAGCCACTTTGAGCTATACAGTCACAAAGCGACCAGTCCCAAATCCAATACGGCTCTCTACAAAACTTGAAGCAATCCCACTAAAATCAGGGACTAGACAAGGCTGCCCACTCTCTCCCTACTTATTCAATAGAACACTCAGTAGTCTTCCTTTCCTCAAATGATAAACAAGCTGAGAAAGAAATTAAGGAAATGACACCCTTCACAATAGTCCCAAATAACATAAAATATTTTGGTGTGACTTTAACCAAGCAAGTGAAATATCTGTATGACAAGAACTACAAATCTCTGAAGAAGGAAATTGAGGAAGATCTCAGAAGATGGAAAGATCTTCCATGCTCATGGATTGGCAGCATTAATATAGTAAAATTGGCCATTTTGCCAAAAGCAATCTACAGATTCAATGAAATTTCCATCAAAATTCCTACTCAATTCTTTATAGAGATAGAAAGAGAAATTTGCAAATTCATTTGGAATAACAAAAAACCCAGGATAGCAAAATTATACTCAACAATAAAAGAACTTCTGGGGAAATCACCATCCCTGAGTTCAAGCAGTATTACAGAGTAATAATCCTAAAAACAGTATGGTATTGGTACAGATACAGGTAGATAGATCAGTGGATCAAAATCAAAGACCCATAAATGAACCCACAGCATCCAATGGAAGAAAGATAGCATTTTTAACAAATGGTGTAGATTCAACTGGAGGCCAGCATGAAGAAGAATGCAAATAGATCCATCCTTATCACCATGTACATAGCTTAAGACCAAGTGGATCAAGGACCTCCACATCAAACCAGGTACAGTCACACTAATAGAAGAAAAAGTGGGGAACAGTCTCAAAAACATGGGCATTGGGAAAATTTTCCTTAAAAAAAAAAACACCAATGGTTCATGCTCTAAAATCAAGAATTGACAAATGGGACCTCATAAAACTTCAAAGTTTTTGTAATGCAAAAGACACTGTCATTAGGACAAAATGGCAACGAAGAGACTGCGAAAATATCTTTACCAATCCTACATTCGATAGAGGGCTAATATTCAAAATATACTCAGACCTCAAGAATTTAGAGTCCAGAGAGCCAAATAACCCTATTAAAAATGGGGTACATAGCTAAACAAAGCATTCTCAGCTAAGGATTATCGAATGTCCAAAAAGCACCTAAAGAAATATTCAACAACCTTAGTCATCAGGGAAATGCAAATCAAAACTAGCCTGAGATTACACCTCACACCAGTCATAATGGCTAAGGTAAGAAACTCAGTTGATAGCAGATGCTGGCGAGGATGTGGAGAAAGAGGAACACTCCTCCATTCTTGGTGGGATTTCAAACTGGTACAACCACTCTTGAAATCAGTCTGGATGTTCCTCAGAAAATTGGACATTCCACTACTTGAGGGCCCAGCTATACCTCTCTTGGGCATATACCCAAAAGATGCCCTAACATACAACAAAGACACATGCTCCACTATGTTCATAGCAGCCTTATTTATAATAGCCAGAAGCTAGAAAAAACCCAGATGCCCTTCAACAGAGGAATGGATTCAAAAAATGTGATACATCTACATAGTGGTGTACTACTCAGTTATCAAAAACAATGACTTTATGAAATTTATAGGCAAATGGAATGAACTAGAAAATATCATCCTGTGTTAGGTTACTTAATCACAGAAAAACACACTTGTTATGCACTCATTGATAAGTGGATATTAGCCAAAAAGTTTGAATTACTCAAGATGTAACCCACAGACCACAGGAAGCTCAAGAAGAAGGTTCACCAAAATGCAGATGTTCCTACTCCTTCTTAAAAGGGGGAAAATATCCACAGGAGGGGATATGGAAGCAAAGTTTAGAGCAGCAACTCAAGGAATGGCCATTCAGAGCCTGACCCACATGTGGCCCATATATATATACAGTCACCTAAACCAGATAACATTGATGAAGCTAAAAAAATGCATGCTCAAAGGGACCGGATATAGATCTCTCCTGAGAGACACATCCAGAGCATGTTCAATACAGAGGTCAATGCTAGCATAAAACCACAGAGCCAATAATAGGACCCCCTTAGGGGGAATTAGAGGAAGTATTGATAGAGTTGAAGGAACTTGCAACCCCATAAAAACAACAATGCCAACCAACCAGAGCTTCCAGGGACTAAACCACTACCCAAAGACTATACATGGACTGACCAAGGGCTCCAACTGCATATGTAGCACAGAATAGCCTTGTTGGGCACCAAGGGATGGGAAATCCCTTGTTCCTGCCAAGGTTGGACCCCCAAAGCAGGGGAATATGGGGGGACAATATGGGGGATTTATAGGGGTATACCCATATGTGGAGGGAGAGGAGAGGAATGGGGGTTTACAGGAACCGTGGGGGAATAACCTTTGAAAATGTTATGGTTGGGGATTTGCCTAGTGGAAGCCCTTGCCTAGAAGCGCAAGGTCCTGGGTTCAACTTCAGCCCCGGAAAAAAAAAAAAAAAAAAAAGAAAAAAAAAAAAAAGAAATGTAAGTAAAGAAGTATATCTAATAAAAATTTATAAAATAACCCAAGGCATCAAAAATAAAAGACCATTTGAAGAGTTATATGCAGTTTCTTAAAATATATAGATATATCGAGACAATCAAATGACATCACCAAATAATGGAATGGACAGAGCCTCACCTGGATATCTCTCATCACCAAATGAAGCTTCTTATACTGTGAATGAGTTACATCTAATTGAGTTGTTGGCCAAAATTGAATGAAATCCTGTAGACATATTACATTAAAAAGGTTAAGGAAGCAATAATTTCCTATCTATGCCTTCATCTTATGTTAAGCAAATATTAAGTTCATGGGTAACTCAAAATAGAACTATATCCAATACTGGAAAGACTTTGCAAAATTAATATTGGCAGTTTTCCTCAGCTACAGTGGAGAACATGGTGGAAAGCAGAAGCTAGTGTCATAGAACAATGAAATCAGGCCAGAGGCATTAATATTTCCCAAGATCAGTTGCTGTGCAAAGGTCAATATGCTGAATTACAAAAGCAGCTTGAACTTGATGATCACACCTCAGCACTATGTGTTTTAGCAGCTTTAAATGCTTGGAATAAGGCTAAAGAATCAGGAAAGTGGTCTGATTCATTTACTAAGATTATACAGGGGCCCAGAAAAGCTTCACTGATTTTTGTAAAGATTGACTTCAGCTTTAGATCACATTGTCAGGAAAATGCTAATTGGAATCTTTGCCTTTTAATTTATTTAATTTAAGGGTTGGGGATTTATCTCAGTGGTAGAGCACTTGCCTAGCAAAGTGCAAGATCCTGGGTTCGGTCCTCAGCTCCGAGGAAAAAAAATGACAAAAAATTATTTAATTTAATTTTTTACTTAGCCACTTTATATTCAACTCACTGCCCTATCTCCCCCTCCACAGATCCTCCCATCCCCCTCTCTCCTTCTCCTCTAAATAGGTGCATTCTCACTCCCATATCACCCTATCCTGGCACTTCAAGTCTCTGCAAGGAGAGCACTTTCCTCTTCCATTGATGCCAGACTCGGCAACTCAGCTAGAAGAACATATCTCACATACAGATAATAACTTTTGGGATAGTCACCATTCCAGTTGTTTGGGACCCACTTGAAGACCAAGGTACACATCTGCTACATCTGTGCCAGGAGGCCTAGGTCCAACCTGTGTATGGTTTTTATTTAGTGGTTCAGACTCTGAGAGTCCCATAAGTCCAGAATAGTTGACTTTGTTAATCCTCCTATGGCGTTTTCATCCCCCTCAGGGCCTGAAATCCTTCCTTCTATTTTTCCATATGAGTCCCTAAGCTCCATCCACTTCTTCTGTCGGTGTTTGTATCCATATTAGTCAGCTGCTGTGTGGACCCTCTCAGAGGACAAATTGCTACTGTAAGCAAGAATCTGGTTTTTGAAACTGACAATTCAGAATGTAAGAGTAATTAGAAATTTAAAGCCAAGACTATAACCAGTAGAGGAAGAAACTAGTGATATAGTTGATATTGGATTTTGCACTTATGATGCTAATCTTAAAATGGAATATGTTTATAGTTGTAATCAAGATCATTTGAAGGATTGTAGGCAAAATATTCCTAGACACAATCATTTTTTTCCCACAAATAATCGAAAAAGAAGACTTCAGCCTTCTGGAGTATGCAGAAGATTTGGCAAAGGTCTGTGTTGAACTAATGAATGCAGATCAACAAATGGTAGGCAAGGTAACCCTTTGAAGTTGGGGAATGTCCTAGAGGCCCTCACACAGGCTCCAATATCATATTTGATTCAGTCATTCCTTGTCAGCATCAAAGAACCTCATCCACAAAGCAATTTAAAGATTTAATATTTATTGTTAAAAGAAAAAAATAAGAAAACAAAAGAAGCATTGCTTTGGATATAATCAAGGACAAAACAGCTTCAGTAGATAAAACCACATAAAAATTCAATATAACATTAATTTCATCCAGTCTGGGAATTTCAGAAGGTAAATATTCAGCTCTTAGTGATTATAATTTATCTCAAGTAAAAAAGAAATGCAAAATGGGTTGAGTGTGTGCTGTACATTGTACCAATATTTTGTAAAACAACCATTATATATAATTCATAAACAGTTACCTCAATATATAATTTACCATTATATCAAGTTTATTTTATTGGCTGATTCTGATACAGTTGCCTTAAAAAAACTTTTGATGAAGTGTGGCAAGGACCTTCCACTAATGAATAGAGATTTCAGGGGACCAAGCACTGGGTGATGAGTAGGAGGGACTTCCATGTCGGAGGGGGAAGGAGAGGAGGAGAGAAGGGACTTTAGGCTTTTGGGACAGAGAGAGAGAGAGCTGGGGGTAGAGGATGTAATAAACTAGAGGCCTCCAGTTAGATGGCAGGTCTACCAGGATCTGCCACGTAGTATGGCTCACTAATCAGGATGTTAGTAGTTGTGCTCTGCAATTGAGTTACCTGTTAATTCTAAAGTACATTTGTGTGATGTTTCCCTTCATAAGGTGAAAGGTAGGTCACACCACACGGAATTTGGATTCATGGAGCTGGCATGGAGGCAACCTGCCATGAGAACTTAGTGAGTTAGGTGGAGACATTTTGAGAGCAAACGGTCCGAGAGTCTACCAAGATGACGACACCTCGCTGGTGCCATGTTGTCCACCAGTGCCCTGCGTAGCATGGAATGAAACATCCTTTTAAATATTTCCCATTATAATAAAGTAAAGAGAACTCTGCTGTGCTGGGGATCACAAATTGTTCTGGTAAAATACAAAAAGGAGATTCTATCAACTATCTAGAATACTAGATCGGTTTAAAGAAAATTAGACCACAGAAAATTCAGATCAGGAGAGATGAATAACAAAGTCTTAGTGGTTTACAAAAATTGCTCATAGATATTAACTGGCTATGGAAGAGACGTGAACATTATACAGAATAATCCTAAGACTACCAAATACAACCCATCTGGACATTGTAAAAACTTGACATAAGTGGCTTCATTATAGTAATTACTTTAATTGTGTTAGAGTTAAAATATTTTCTTTTTATTTAGACAAATAGGAGGATATAGGAAAATATAGAAATAATAGGAAAAGAGGTAGGTTGTTAAATATGCTGTATAGATCTTTGTATATTGATACAAATTAGGGTTCATTTGGTTACATCAATATAAACTTTTGTATATTGATAATATATTTTGGTTATAACATACAGTGTATCAACTTCTTTTAAGGTATACCTAACTAATTCTTAAAAATGCAATGTGAAGTTCTGGTCCTTTTGAAAGCTATTGTAATTTGTTTAGCCCAACTAAGAAATTTGTTTAGCAAGTTAATAGTGAGTCAATCAAAATTGTGAGTTTTTTAGGTACTAGTTAAGTTCATCACACATATTTTCTCAGTTAATCAGATGGTAAATAGCCAGAGAAAGGCAACATTTGCCTATTCATATAAGCTGAGATAATTGGTATTCAAAACATTAGAGGTCTGTAGAAAATTATGACATTTAAGCATGTTTTATTAATTTAAGCTTTTTTTGATATTGAGAAATGTCATCTCCAGGCATCACTCCCATTCTTCACAAAGAATATGATGGGCATTGAAGTACCTCTTTGCTTCAAATGTAACAAACCGCCATTGGGCAAGAACCTGCCCCTGCCTCAACTCCTGACAGTATGCTGTCAAAGCTGCCCACAAGCAGGAAACATAGAAGGTGAACTGATGAACTCTTCCAGGACAAGGTAGAAAATTCTTTCTTAATTCCTGTTTGACAGAAATATCTGTGATATATTCTTAGCCAGTAGGCTGGAAAGATGGATGCCTTAATATTGAAGAATAATACTGGGTTACTATCCAGGCAGCCAAAAGTCTCTGTCATATCTACAGATTTGGAGGACTCTTTCTCTAAACGTCATGTTTATCCAATTAAGTTTAAGTTGTTGAGCATTTAAGAAAAATGTTTTTACATTGATATTTTTCCATCGATAAATGCAATTACAATAGAACATGATTAAGGTAGATAGATCATAGAGTGCTTGTTACAAGGTTGCCAAATACAAAAGGACTAGAAATTGTGAATGCCTTTCAAATCAGATTTAAGAAAGAGTATTTTATTTTAGACAAAAAGGGGAAATGTTGCAGGATATTCAATTGTACTGTGATCACCAAGACTGTGTTATTAAAAAAAAAAACCTTGTTATGTTGTGGCTTAGCACTAGCACACACTTTTAGTACACAAGCTAAAGAGTCAACCCTAGGTCAAGAGGTGAAACAAGCAATCAAGCAGACAGGGAGTGAACATAAGTATATACAAGTCTCTGAAATAAAGGGTATTTAAAACAGCACGTAGAAGGAGAGAAGGTGTTTTCCTTATGAGAGTCAGCGGACTAGGAAGGTAAACTGTGCTTTCTCTGCCTCTCTGGGCTAGCAGACTTTTATCATCACATCTGGCTCTTGAGTCTTCAATTGGTAAAATTGCATGGCTAAAATAACAGCAACAAAAACATGAAGTAATAGAACTTAAGTTTCCTCAATTCTTACATCATATATTCTGCCACATTGACCTATAATACATTCAAGTTTTTCTTCTCCATGAGAATAATGCACATGTGCTGGTGAATGTCTGGATAGTTGTGGAAGGTGGATAGCTCTCATTATTTCTGACTCATGTTCTCTGATTTCCATACATAAGATTGGAGAAGAATGCTATTTCTTTGGGCATATGCAGTGGATAAACCTCTATAAAATCTTCAAGGAAATATATCTTCTAAGAATTCTTCATTCTGTTAGCTAGAACTAAGTGTCTCAGGGAAACTGATAGTTATTTCTTACAAATTTGAAGTTTCGAGAGTCAAAATCAGTCAATCAATATGGTGGTAATCCACTGAAATATTTCTTTATGGTTGTAAACTACTACTATCGGATCATGTCTTCACATGATATATATCGCCACCTTGAAAATTCTTGAATGAGGACTAGAGAGATGGCCCAGCAGTTAAGAGCACTGACTGCTCTTCCAGAGGTCCTGATTTCAAGTCCCAGAAACCATATGGTGGCTCACAACCACCTATAATGAGATCTGATGTCCTCTTATAGTGTGTCTGAAGACAGATACAGTGTACTTATACATAATAAATAAATAAATGTTAAAAATATTCTTGAATGAAGACCCATTATCTAGGCTAAGCAAGAAGTGAAAATCAAGCTAGAATGTGAAACAAATTTCAGAAATGGGAAGCTAATGTGCTTCTTACAAACAACTCCTGCTCTAGTGAATAAAATACTACACAATATGGGAAACTAATTGGGACGATTTTAGAGTGTACACGCCATACTCCAGTTCGCCCACATGGTTTCATACAAGAATACCTAAATTGTAAAATTAAAGCTACAGAATGTTCCAGTTAAAAATGAGGGTATGTGGAGGATTATAGCTGCTACTTTTCTGAAGGCTTTATAAAATCCTACTTGACATGTGCAGTGGATACTCTAATTAAATCCTATGAATAATTCTCTTTTACTTTTAGCAGTGCATTATACACTATGACTTCTACACTCACAGACATCATTTCTGTCTACCTAAATGCACTACATACTTTCAGCTAAGTAGTTTTATCAACTGGTTGCCTAACACATGCATCCAAAATCTTGGGTGTAAAAAAATATCTCATTATGCATCCATTCTATGTCTTTTATCCCTGTTGATAAAATTTTGCTACAATGATACTGTTGTAGAACACTGTCCTTCTAAAATAATGCAGTTACTACCTTCCTGAAATATCAGTAATTGCACTAACTACATGGAACACACATAAGATTGGGGCTACTGATGCTATTTCATAAAGAAAAACAGGGAAGCACTGCCCGTACTCCATCATGTTATTGGCTGAGGAAAAGAGACATTTTTCAGTGGACTATCACTTATAAATTT
Source organism: Rattus rattus (assembly GCF_011064425.1). Lineage (NCBI taxonomy): Eukaryota > Metazoa > Chordata > Mammalia > Rodentia > Muridae > Rattus > Rattus rattus. The sequence goes on from NC_046165.1 coordinate 40,679,893, forward strand.
CCTATGTTCTAGGATATAATCCTTTCTTGATGTTGCCAGAAATAGCCTACCCCCCAACACACACATAAGAGATCTTGTAAATAGTTCTAAATAAACAAATCAACTGGCTAACCAACCTATATCTGGATGGAATCATTTCTTTTGCCAGTTGTTGGTGTTCTGTTATGAAGGAATACATGCTTGGTACTATATCACGGGAAAGGTTACAAAATTTTATTTGTGCTTTTTTTTTATTGTCTTTAGATTTCTCTTGAATTTATAGTGGATGATAACCAGTTATGTTTTCTTTTTTAAAATTAAATATTTCCTCATATTATCTCACTTCTATTACACTGGTACATGAGTAGCTTGAAAAAAAAAGCAAGTCCTTCAATGTTTTATCTATATTTGCCTAACTACATAGTTTTGTATGTAAGTTATTATAAAAATAAGACATACTTTCTTCCATTACATAACTGAAACCTCTTTCTTACCAATCTCTAATGATATTTTCTTCATTTTCCTTTATATTACCTGAGTCCAAATTTATGAAAAAAATTGCCTATTCTGTTTTTTTTCCCCAAAGACAATTTGGCATCAGTCTTCCTTGCCCTTAATTATTTATGGCCACATAACTGTCCTTCTTGGTATTAAATACAGAGCTTCAAGTGATTAAAAAAAAACACGAGCTAGAAGCTACATCTATAACCTCCCAGCAACTTGATTGCCTAAAAATGATCTCAACAATGAGAGCAGTAATCATTGCAAGTTGGAAAGGAGAAACCTAAGAGTACAGAACACTTCATGGAGAAATACAGGAGAACTACAGAACTACAGGAGAACTACAGGAAGAACACACTATTTTATTATATAATACCAAATGGTTAGTCTAAGAAATGTACATGTAAGTAACATTATATAGATTGATCAAATGTACTTCTTTTTAATGTATATATATATTAATGCATATAAACATAAAATCAATAATGATAATATACAAAATTAATAATAATAAAGGAGGCCACAGACTTAGCAGAGAGAAAGGAGGGGTATATGGAAGAAGGAAAGAAGGAAGAGAAAAATGATGAAATTACATTCTCATTTCAAAATGAAAGTAAAACCGATCTTATCTAAACTACATGGCCTATAGCTACTATCCTATCTTAATCTTTACTCAAGTGTCTGACCTGATATTATTTCCATGGGAATTAGTATTTATTGGTTTTGAGAGGAGGAGCTGTAAATGTTCAAAATACAAAAGATACCAGTTTTGTATTGTCTGCTAATGTTGAAAATTAATTACAATGCTATTAAATAATTTAAATATAATTTTCATTCAAGATGATTATTTCATCATATACTAAACAAAGTCTATAAACATGTCAATAACTACATTTTCTTACAAAGAGAAAAGAAATTATCAACATGTTGATTATACTATGAAAATCTACTGAAGATAAACAGAAACGGATCCAAATGAACTGAGAAGTCACTAGCTATTGTAAAAGGATTGTATTAAGTGCTGGTGAATATGAAAAGAAAGGGAATATTTAAATATGTTTAGTAAAATATATATTTAAAGTAGCCAGAAACAGAAAGCCACACATAGATTCATGACTGAAGAGGCACAGTATTTCAAAGAAAATATCAAGGATATTGAATGGGGAAAACACTTAGTTAAAATGAAAAGTATAAGTGCTTGCTCATTTCGTAATCTCTGTATATAATGTTTTTAATCTAAATAGATGAGGATTCTTAATTGAAAGAAGAAATACACATTATTACTTTTATTATGTTTCAAGAATAAAAGGGCTAGCAAAACTTTCTCATACAAACACAAGGAAAAGCTCACTTATGAGCTGAAATATTGACTACACTGCAAGCCTCCTTAAAGAACCTTTCAGGGACACTGAAGTACAAAGGATTCTTCTTTCTTGTCTTTAGTATTCTTATCCTGACCAAGGACAAATAAAGACCAGAGCAGGTTAGCAACTGAATTGTAAAAAGCAAAGTCCTTTCCTTTCATTTCCCTTGTCAGAGCAAAGAGCATGCTGAATGATAAGCGTTTCTCAACCTGTGATCAGAATATATTGTAAGAAAAATGCAAAATAAAAGCATGTAATTGAGAAAAGAATCTTAGCAACTGTCATAGTGCTCATAATGTATGTTTCGTGCCGATTTTTGGACATTTGCATGCATTAAAAATTCAGGATTTTAACATTTTTTCCATTTTAATTAATCAGAGGACAAATTTCTGTTTAATATTTAAACAAATTGTTAAACATTAAATACCAAGTCTCCTTTTTGCAAGTGTAGAATTGATACCAAGGCTGTGTTTAAAATGTTTCCACAGCGTGACTGTGTTTCTTATTCAGTAAGGAATAAAATGTTTTCGACCTTATAGTATTACCATCACTAATTAGTACAAAAAATAAACAGAAAATGAAGTATATGCATAGGTGAATACTTATTTAATCTTTAAACTAATAAAAACAGTGGGAAATCTCAAATACACATATGTGTGCACATATATGTATGATATATGACAATAATAGCAACCCTCTCAACAATCCTCTTTTCCTGCAATAAAACATTTTCAAATTCTTTAGCTGACCTTTAGCCTTGTAAATTACAGTATATCCATATATATAGCTATATCAATCAGAAGAATTTTCTGGTGCTTTAAAAATATACTGGTTCTTTATTTTGATAAAATTCTTGCTATAAACAGATAAAATTCCTGGTTTGCTCACAGTCATAATGTTTCCTTAGCCCAACAGGCTTGGACTGAGTATTTTGGTAGTGGGAATGTGTGGTACCCATGCAACCCAGTACTCAGTACCTATTGATAGTTACTAATAACCTGATACTGTAGATAAACAATTTATATTAGAGCAAACTTACTAGATAATTTTAGAAATATGTACTATATATATATGTACTAGTTATATATATAACTATATATATGACTAATAAAGGTGAAAAAATCCTAACTAATTTAAATTTAACATTTTCATATTTGTCTATTAAATAATGCACAATTAAAGTCTAAGGCACAGGTTGGAGATTTAGTTTTATATATTCCATTTAAAAGAATTGTTGAGACATGTGGGGTACAGTATAGAGAAAATGTATTTTATGTCTATATGTTATCCCAGGTTATCTAGAGGGGTACTAATAGTATTCATCAAATAAATTGTAAGTACGGCTTTAGAGTCCTCTGTTCCTCTCTTGTCCTTTCAGAAGATTTATCTTTTACTGTTTCAGATACTGTGACTTATGTCTTGTGTTTATGTTCATATGTAACCCTGTCACTCTTTTCAATCTTCCCAGAAATTCCAATTGAATACTGACCCCTAAATCAAAAATAAATTTGAAAAGGCGCAAGCTGTGTATATTAACTATTTACAATAATGCTGAATACAGTGTGAGATAGAGACACTATTCAGTGTTTATGTTCACTTTGCTTTCTTCTGAAGGACCTGATTTGGTTCATAGGACCTAAAATGGGAGGTGCAAAATCTCCTATTATCTAAATTCAAGAGATTTAAGACCCTTTTCTAGTCTGTGTTAGCACAGGTCTGCATGAGGCAAACATTCACAGTAACAGGTACATATACACACAACTGGAAAATGAAATAGATGTTTAAAAATGCATATGTGAGCATATTCTTGGAGTTATATATAATTCTGTGAAGATGCAACTATCTTTAACATTAAATTAGTAAGCTAAAAATTATATTAAATATTCCATGAATTAGAAAATTACAGAGTAGATGATAACTTATTTAAATTTTGTATAGGTTTATTTTTCCAGTAAAACAACAAATAGGAATTATTACTAGAATATTTACAATACTAAACAAAACATTGCATTACTTTGGTTTGGACTAATACATTTACCTCACTAATTTAAAGAACAAAATTACAAAGAAAAAGAGAGACTAAGAGAAGAAATGGAGGGAAAGTGCTAGAAAAGAAAAGAAAGAAATTAAAAACAGAGAAAAATGTCAATTTAGGAACTGAGAGAAATATAAAGAACAAGCAGTGGAAACGTATTATATTGACACAATAGTGAACTTCACTAACGCAGAGGTAGATTACATATATAAAGTTCTGGCTATACAACAGTGGAAGGTTTATCACCCCTGAATGTGGGAAAGATTTTGAATTTCAGTAACTATAAAGAATATAATATATGAAAAATATTTGTAAATTTCATGAGTTTGCAAGTGAACCAAATATTTTTTTACCAATAAACTAAATATACCACAAAAGAAATTTAAAGAAAAACTCAACTATATTGGCTAAAACGAGAGGGAGCCCATGCCCAACACTGCATGATTGACCAGCAACCAGAGGCAGGGTCAATAAATATCAATAAAATGATTCCTAATGATAGTTTGCTGTACTTGTAGACTGGTGCTCAGCTGAGTTTTCATCAGAGAAGCCTTCCCTGATAGATGTTAGAAGCAAAAATATAGAGATCATCAGCCAAACATTAGGTGGATAGCACAAATTGAAGATTTCTATTAGGTCCCTGTAGGGTTAAATGATATATATATATAAAGGTTTTCCATCTCCATCCCACATTATGGCCGGGTACTCTGTTTCCAGCGGCTGTCTTGCCACCTCCATGGCTAGCCCCAGCTATGACCACCTATCTCACTATGTTCCCATGGAGGGTCTCTGCTAGACCAGCCTCATGTAGTGACCACTCGTCATGGTGGTTAGCTGTCACCAATCCCTCTAACCTGGCAAAATCAAAACTCTAGAGGCTTGCAATTTATCAATCAGATTTATATCAATAAATTCTCATCCCACAAAACATCCACACACTAAACTCAGAGCCAATTTTTATTGATATAAGCTGCACACCAAGATAAGACAAATTGTGCTGCAATTATCCATCCTTTATAAGATAGTCCCGGCTACCTGTGGCTATTTAAAGCCACATGGATCTGCATCATCCTTTGCCTCCTTCATCTTCTTCTCCCCTCTCTCCTATCTCTCCTGCTTCTCAAAAACTCTCAGCCCGCCCTCCTTTTCTGCTGTCCAATCACAGGCTCTAGCCTTATCTCTCACCTGCCTTCACCTGCTTCCAGACAGAAATATACAGGTCCTCTTCTCTTGGTGCTCGAGGAACCCTGCGGAAGAGTGGGAAGAATCGTAGAAGACAGAAGGGTCAAGGGCACCTGAAGAACAAGGCCAACAGAATCAGCTAAGCAGGACTCATAGAGGCTTAGAGACGGAAGTAATCACTGAGCATGCCTGGGACTGTGCTAGGGCCTATATGTGAATGTTATTGTTGTTAGCTTAGTGTGATTATAGAACTCGTAAAAAATGGACTAGGAGTGTCTTTGACACATTTTCCAGCTACTGTAACCATCTGTCTCCTACTCGATTTCCTTGCCCTCCCTGGTATAAGAATTTGTGTATTTTCTTATTTTGTCTTGCTTTGCTGTGATTATTTGATATCACTGGGGGCAGTGCTCCCGGTGACCTTCTAGAGAATTATCTAGGAACATCTTGCCTACTTAAATGATCCTCTTAAATGACCTCATCTCTCATTGATAAAACAAAAGACATTTTGGCTGGAGGGGACAAGGACCCTTGGAAAGGGATTGTAGGTCCAGTTCTCCTAGAGACTTCTGTGGGAGATCTCAGTCTTCTGGGATGTTTAGGTATGGGAAGTGTAGGCACTGGACTGATGAGTGCAAATCAGCAAAAGATACAAGAAGTAATCCCTTAACATTAGGAAACTTCCTAAATTGGTTAGGTCAAACCCCTTCAACAAACAACATGAGACAATTTTTGTCAGCAAACCAGAGAGCAACTAGAAAAAAAAAACCTAAATAATGTATTGGAGACTATAGATTTTAACATCTAATGTAATATGGGTTGATTGTTTTGGTGATAAAATGGGTAAGAAGCAAGGCTCAATAGCGTGGAGTCTGGCATGGTAAGTGCCTAAGTTTCTAGTTTACGAGTAGATTCATAAAGATCTAATTGTACCTTGGTAAACAGAAAGTGGGAATAAGATTAGATAAAAGATGCTGGAGTGAATGAAATCAACCTGCATACTTTAAAAAGGTTTTAACATCAGAATGTAAGTCAGGGAATGTAATAAGTTGCAGAAGAGGCTTTGTCCCTATTTCAACAAATGAAGAAAGACTATAGGTTCCATCAAAATTGGTGACTCAATGAAGGAAGAGAGGAAGAAAGACATAAGCAAAATGATGTAGAAAGCTGAACCCTGCTGCAAAGAAACAGCTCGACAAAGAGAGCAGAAGAGCAAATCATTCCTTAGACTGGCAGGCCGAAAACATTGATGCTGAATTGAACATTTGCTGAAGGATCCATGATCTGGATTGTGATTATGGGATAAAGATCATTGTGTCAATGGATCGTCATAAGGACATTCAGTTAAAATCATGAGATTGATAATTGTTTCTGTTGTAATTGTTAAATTGAGCATGATTTTTAGCTTAAATAGAAAGGAGAATGTCATACATGAATTTTAATCCAATAACTGAGACACCAGGCCAACTTCATCTTAGGGTCAGGCTCAGTCTTAGAGAAAATGACCTAAGGTATAACTCAAGTTAAACACTTGGCCTGTACCTAACACTAGCCTTCTGGTTATTCCCTAACAACCATCAATCAGGAAAGAAGCAGAAGTTACAGTTGTCCCTAAAAATATTTACTTAGGAAAATTTATGGTTTGGCTCCCAGCACCAGCCAATTATTTTAAAGGGTAACACATTCCATAATATTTCCCCAATCAGATATGTGAGAAGCACATCCCCTTACTTGTTTGTTTGCCTTTATAAATGCTTGCTTGAAACTGGGTTCAGGGATTCACCCTCCCATCCTGCTGTGTCAATGATGAAGGCAAAGCCTGAGCTTCAGCTTGAATAAAGACCCTTGTGTGATTACATGGGAAGCAACTCCTTGGTGGTTTTGAGGGTTCAAGAAACAGGCACAACACAAGAGGGCTGCTCTGGTCACATCCAAATCTTTCTAGGCTTGTGTGATTAGGCAGGAATGCAGACATGCCCTGAGTACACATTTTTAATCCCTGTGGCTAGAATTCTTTAGTACACAACTTTAAACAATGACGGTCTAATTGAAGGGCAGACAAAGTGATAAATCAGAAAAATTTGACAAAATGAGTCAAAGAGAGGACATGCCCAAGAGAAAAGCAAGAGAGAGAAAGAGAGAGAGAGAGAGAGAGAGAGAGAGAGAGAGAGAGAGAGTCTTTCCGTCAGGTGGGAAGCAGTACTCAGTGGAGCTGAGTCGTTAGTGTGTGAGTTTGTGTAGTTCATTGCACGTCAGCAGAGGCATTGACATCAGAGAATAAGAAGGGTCTAGAACATTAAAACAGATGGTAAGACTTAGTTTGAGCCCAAGGAAAACAATTTAGTTAGAAGTTGGAAGATGCCAGATTGCATCAGCCAGCTTGGATTGGAGTTTGAGCCAGAAGAGCTGAGTTGACTTAGCCAGCCAGAGTTCAGGAACAGCTAGAAATGGTGGACTTATTCAGCAGTAAGCAAGCCTCCAACAACGACAATTACAGCAGGTGGATAAAAGTTACATTTACAAACTTCATCTGTTACAAATCCTGCTCTATGGCTCAGGCACCATCAAGAGGAGTCAGAAATATTGCAAATGGAAGAACATCAGGCATTGTAATGTGAAGAAGTCTGTCTTAAAACAGTCTGCATAAATGAACCCAGAACAATGTCAATCCCAGTGGAATGAAGGAAATTTTGCAGTCTCTACACCTGGAGAGAAACAAAGATAACTGACTGCTTAGAGAATTCATTCATTCCAGAATGAGCTTTACCATTGGTTGCCCAATGGCCAGCAGTCAGCCCTGTTAATATGAAAGACCCCTGGAGCGGGGAGACCCTCACTCAAGTCTCGGGATCATGCGACCCCCCAAGAACTCACGTGAGACCGTTCTTGCTGTAATAAACATGAGGTTTATTGATAGGAACCAGTGCACTGGGGTCGAGACTCATATCCCACGCAGGGGCAGTGGAGTTCGACCCCCAGTAACTAAGACAAGGGGAATTTAAAGGAAGAAACCTCAACCCCAGCGGGTAGGGAGGGCATCATTGGAAAATGTCGAGAATACCAGTGAAAAATCACAAGGAGGAGCTTCCTGTTTCTCAAGATTGTTTACTTTGTGGTCCATCAGTTCCTGGGAGAAGCTTCCTGTTTCTCAAGATTATTCTCTAAGATTTTAATCTAACTTTATGGTCAGCTAGTACAGGTAGAGGGCAGGGTCTGGAATTTGAGGTATTTAGGGCTTTTTTAAACTTCTGACTTCTTAGCTGCATTTTTTATTCTTTCAAATACATTACACACAAATAACAAAAGCTGGCTCATTAGGTCTATTTACATATCTGTTCAAATACATGCATATGTAGCAATAATAAAAGGAGTATATCAACTTGAGAATGAGGTTCATGGCAAGGATTGATGGAAGGATACCCGGAGGGGAAGAGAGAAGTTCCTGAAGGGGCTGGATTAGGAAAAGAAGAAGGAGAGTGAAGTAAATCTGGTTGAAATAAAAATAAAATTTTCAAATGCATAAATAAATAAATAAATAAGTAAAATTTCTTTTGCTAAATAGCTATACTTTCACCAAGGACAATATTAATTATACTAGAATAAATATATTTTCATGTTTCATCTTTAGAATATTTTCTCACATCTCACATAATCCCTTTCTGGCTCTTAGCATGTTTACTAATGTACCATTATAGTTATATCTAGATTAACTTGACAAAATATCCTGTGTTAAATTTTAGCTAGCTCCTTAAGTAGTCAAGGAGAGAATCATAAGTGCCAGTAATTTGCTTTCAGTCATCAGTGAAAAAAATTTCCCCGAGTCTCTTAGTGATGGGTGGAAATGGGTTTTCCTCGGCATGGAACTTGAATATTTCACTATGCCAATTGTTGGAGCCTGAACGTGTGAAGTTACAGCCATGCAGGGAGAGGCTGTTTTTAGGGTATTAGGAGACACATTGTCAAGAGCATCAGTAGAAGCAGACTGCACTGCAGCTGTTCCCTTGCATTATATAAGAGATCCATATTTTAACTCTTAGCTGTCATAAGCAATTAACAAAAAATGGGAAAAAAAATCCTTCACCTTCTTATAAATAACAGGGACTTCACACACATTGACATATGCAATTATAGAGTTCAAGTTTTCTTTTCAAAATATCCAAAACTTCATTATACCTCAGGGAGTTTTAAGGTCGTTAATAGTTTATTGTTTTACTTTCTTGATGTGTTACCATAGTTATGAAATATACTACCTTATTCACTATTAATCAGGAAATTTGTATTGTATTTATTTGGCATTTTTGGTGTGCTTTTGCTTCTACAATTGATAAAGAACTGAAACATGATGGCGTGTTATGAAATATGAAATAAAGTGCAATATGGAATGTAATGTATCAATAGGAATAAGAGAACATCAGGAAGCCCCCTGCCAAGGTGTTTCTCTGAGAAATCACACCATGAGGCAGACATGATTTAAGGGAAGCTTATTATGCAGCTGGAGCCATGATCTATCACTGTGTACTCTTTGGATGGTAGTTTAGTTCCTGGGACCTTTAGTTGGTTGGTATTGTTGTTCTTATGGAGTCGCAAATACCTTCAGCTTCTTCAATCCTTTCTCTAGCTCCTCCATTGGGAATCCCATTCTCAGTTTAATGGTTGGCTGCTAGATTCTCTGTAGTTGTCATGCTCTGGCAGAGCCTCTCAGGAGACAGCTAAATCAGGCTCCTGTCAGCATGCACTTCTTGGCATCAGCAATATTGTCTGGGTTTGGTAGCTGTATGTATATGGGCTAGATCCCCAAGTGAGGCAATGTCTGGATGGCCTTTCTTTCAGTCTCTGCTCCAAACTCTGTCTCCATATTTCCTCCTATGAATACTTTTCCTACTTCTAAGAAGGATTGAAACAGCCAAACTTTGGTCGTCCTTCCGCTTGAGTTTCATGTGGTCTGTGGATTGTATGTTGGATAATCCAAGCTTTTGGGCTAATATCCACTTATTAGTGAGTGCAAACCATGTGTGTTTTTTTTGTGATTGGGTTACTTCACTCAGGATGATATTTTCTAGTTCCATCCATCTGCCTAAGAATTACATGAAGTCATTGTTTTTAATAGCTGAATAGTGCTCCATTATGTAAATATACCATATTTTTCTGTATCTATTCCTCTGTTGAAGGACATCTGGGTTCTTTCCAGCTTCTGGCTATTATAAATAAGGCTACTATGAACACAGTGGAGCATTTGTCCTTGTTATATGTTGGAACATCTTTGGGGTATATGCCCAGGAGTGATATAGCTGAGTCCTCAGGCAGTACTAATTTTCAGAGGAACCTCCAGACTGATTTCCAGAGTGGTTGTACCAACTTGCAATCCCACTAACAATGGAGGAGTATTCCTCCTTCTCCACATCCTTGCAAGCATTTGTTGTCACCTAAGTTTTTTATCTTAGCCATTCTGACTAGTGTGAAGTGGAATCTCAGGGTTGTTTTGATTTGCATTTCCCTGATGACTAAGGAAGTTGAACATTTTTTTGGTGTGTCTCAGCCATTAGATACTCCTCTCTTGAGCATTCTTTGTTTAGCTCTGTACCCTATTTTTAAATAGGGTTATTTGATTCTCTGAAGTCTAGCATCTTGATTTCTTTTTATATATTGGATAGTAGCCCTCTATTGGATATATGATATGATATTCATATGATATATACTGATTATGGCATTTCCTTTCTATTGTATCTTCTAGATCCTTTCCACCCAACATGGAAATAAAGATGAAACACACACACACACACACACACACACACACACACACACACACACACACACACACACACACAGAACAGTAACTCAGAAATGCCCAAAATAATGGGAGACAAAAAGTCAGCAAAAATGCAAGTGAGTTCATTTACTGTTGCCCAGCTACTATTCGTGAACCAGGTCTACCGTAGAGTGTGGTAAATATACCCCACTCTAAATAAGAATAAATTTTTCTTTGCATGTGGGTACAAGTTGCAGAAAGATTTTTGGCTAGGGTAGGAGTTTGTTTCTACTGCCCTCTTCTAATGCTTGAACCCTTTTCCCTTGAATGTCTGAAGGAATAGTGGATGCTAACAGTCATTGTAGTATTGACAGTATTGTATCTGAAGGATAATATCCCTCATTTCTGGTTTTTACAACTTGCCTCCTCTTTTATAGAGATTCCTGAGCACAATAAGGGAGGAGTTTGATGAACTCAGTTACAGCTGAATGTTCTAAAATCTCCCATTCTTTGCAAATGGTCTAGTAGTAGGTTTCTGTTTTAATCCCTCTATTGCAACAAGAACCTTCTCTGATGGGCTGAGTAATACTTGTCCATAGCAACTGTGTACCTTGAATATGCTTGTCTCAGAGTGGCACTATAAGGAGGTGCACCCTTGTTAGAGTAGGTATGGCCTTGTTGGAGGAAGGGTGTCACTGTGGGGGTAGGATTTGTGACCATCCTTCTAGTTCCATGGGAGAAAATTATTCTTTTCTTTGTTCCGTTTGGAAGATAAAGAGCTTTCCACTTCTTGAACATCGTGTCTGCCTAGAGGTTGCCATGCATCCTGCCTTGATTATAATGGACCAAATCTCTGAGTCTGTAAGCTATCAAAATTAAATCTTGTCCTTTACAAGCATTTCCTTGCTCATGGTGTGTTTTCATCTCAATAGAAATTCTAAAATGGCAACAAAAATATCATTAATGAAATCATGTAAAAGAAATGCCTCTTGTGGGAAAAATAAAATTTTTGAGACACGATTTTTTTAATAACAAAGTAAATTACCCAGTCACATACTCACTATATTAGAAAAGCTTTCTCTCTAAGTCTCAAATTTGTTATGTAAATCAAAAACACAAACACTGACTTAAGAGGCTTTCTTTAATTCTACATTTATACTTCAGAGCTCGAATTGGATCTCTTGTTAGAAAAGACACAGAACAAATTTAAAACGACTTTGTGGTAACACTAAGCAAATAAACAGAATGTACAATTTAAACAGTTGTTGGCATTATTCCATCAAATATGTTACAGCTGTAAAAAGACAGAAATCACAATGGCTTATTCTGTCAGTTATAATTCTGTCTTTCAGATACAGAAGGAATCATTCATTCAAGGGAGGAACTGAGGAGAGTGTGCAGCACGGGGATGTATAAGCGCCATCTCCAGAAGAGACTCGAGCAGATGGAACTAGTGGGTAAGACTAAAACTGGAGAGTGAGATCACTGTTTAAAAGAGAAATGCTATAATTGTATTAATTAACAGTAGACAAAAAAGAAAAGTCCAATTTCTGGTTACAGACCAAGCTGGTAGGAAGCGAACTCTTTGGAAAACACTTGGCACTACTAATTGTGAGCGAACATTTTACACAAAAACTAAGAAGAACATACAACATAAACCAAGACTGTCGTACATTATTTTCAACAAAAATCCATAACCTACAATGACCTTTCAACTTACCCAACAGTTCCCTCTCTCCCTCCCCCCCCCTCTCTGTCTCTCTCTCTCTGTCACATTCTCAGGTTCTTCCTCTTCCTTCTTTATCTGTCTATCTCTCGATCTATCCATCTATTCTTTATTTCTTTTTTAAAATTCCAATATAAAATGCTTACTAATGTAAAATAAGAGGAATAAAATTTTAAAACATATTTTGTTTTACATATAATAATGTAGTTTATATGCTAAATAATTTAAATTGCATTATTTGATACATTTTCCAAATGGAAAATGAAAAAAACTTTTCAGGTTTTGATATCTCCCAAAAACATATTAAACTCTTAAACACTTTTACATTTTCTATGCCAGTCAGTTGGCATATGGGTTCAATGATTAGTCATGTCTGATTCTCATTGCTAAGGAATTGCCTATACTCTTGCAGTGTCTTCCTGTCTACCAGCCTAAATATCATTTCCCATGAATAGTGTAAGACATAAACATCTTACCAAGTGAAGCAACCTAACACTGTAGCTTTATGAACTATAAGACAATGGAAAAAAGTATTGTGTTCAATTTTATTGAATAAAACAAGATATAAAAGACCAAAATCTGTTTTTCCCTCCCCCTCCTCTTTCCCAGGTCCCTCTCTTCCTCTACATCCTGTGATTATTTAGTTACCCCTTCTAAGTAGGACTGAAATATCTATACTTTTGTCTTCCTGCTTCTTAAGCTTCATATGGTCTATGAGTTGTATTATGGGCAGTCTGTGCTTTTTGGCTCTTATCCACTTATCAGTGAATGCATACCATGTGTATTCTTTTGTGTCTGGATTACCTCACTCAGGATATTTTCTAGTTCCATACATTTGCCTGTGAACTTCGTGAAGTCATTGTTTTTAATAGCTGAGTAGTACTCCATTGTGTAAATTTTCTGTATCTATTCTTCTGTTGAGGAACATCTGGGTTGTTTCCACCTTCTAGGTATTATAAATAAGGCTGCTATGAACAAAGTGCACTCATCAGACATTATCATGTAAACTGTTTTCAAAGTACTTATTGAGTACTAAATGATGACTATGAAACTAGAGAGAGGATCAACACATAATACAAGTGATTTTTATTTTTGACATCACCATGAAGAATACTAAATAGCAGTTTATTACATAAATAAAGGTTTTAGCTGTCTACTCTATAGGTTTGTGTTCTCATTCACACTGGACCTAAACACACTGCTTCCTAGGGTTTTGGTAAATTATTTTGTCCTTATTTCTTAAAATGATTGTCTTTCCATTTTTATGTTATGCTTTCATTGAGTTGAGCTAGTGCTGTGAAAACTATTGATCTCAGATTTGATACGATTATATTTGTTAGGTGATTGACAAAGAGAGTTGATAGTATGAACCACACCTCAACAGCAATATATCTTGATGTTCTAAAAAGAAATATGGATAATATATAACACACTTAAAGTTAATAACACTTTAGCAATTATAAAAATTAGCGATATGTTCAAGAAAAAATGAGATAAGCAATAATTTCCAATGCAATAAGTATAGATACTAAAGAAAATTTAAATAACTGTTCAATAAATATGTGTAAGAATAATTTTCCTATATTCATTTAATTAGAGTTTTACATTAACATTTTAAATAAAACATATATAAATATAACTAATAGGAGAAGCAGACAATATAAGCAATATTGCTTTTTAAGGAAATAAAATCAATTGTAAAGACTTTCACATTTTAGAAGAAGAGTATCTAAATCTTCTTTTAAAGATTTATTTAGTTTACTAATATGAGTACACTGTAGCTGTCAGACACACCAGAAGAGGGCATCAAATTCCATTATAGATGGTTGTGAGCCACTAAGCTGTTGCTGCGAATTGAACTCAGGATCTCTAGGAAGAACAGTTTGTGCTCTTAACTACTGAGCCATCACTCCAGCCCAGAATATCTAAATCTTAAGTGGTATCTTGTATATTATCCAAACAACAACATTGCAAGAACAACCTAAAAAAACTATATTAAATTACAGGAAAAAATTGGACAATTTTCCGCAGATTATATAAAATCGACATGACATATTTGCATAAATATGACAAGAGTATTTTTTGTGGATACTTTCCTGTGAAATAGACACAAACCAAACCTAATTATAATGTTGCATCCTGCAATCATAAAATAATGGAGGCAACTTTGAGTTTGTGTCATGATAAATCCTAGTTGCTTAAAAGATTATATAAGATCATGTTCATGAAGTAAAGTTTTATGGAATAATATATTTTATTTTTTATCTAAGATATAGAGAGTACAAATTGAAAACTCAAAGATGCATAATATGAACTCATTATTATTTGAACTTTACTTATTGAACTGTGCTATTATTACATTATTACAATGATAAAGGGAAAGTATCTTGATTATACATATACATATATATACACATATATACATATATATATACATATATACATATATATAAGAAATTGTTCTACCTTACACAAAGTATGATACCCTAACTAGCTGTTATTTTCACAAAGAAAGATTCCCTATCTAGCAGAGGAAAATGGTTTCATATTGAAATGATTCATCATTAGATAACCAAATGGTCCTAACACTAGAAAAAGTACTAGGCATGTAAACAATAATGATAGGAGGAGAATTAATCTTCTCCAAGGAAGAACACATTCATTGGTTGTCCAAAGCCTTATATTCAGCAATAAAAACATACATACAGCAAGCAGTATACAAACTGAGCATATTATGATAAATCATGTAAAACTATACATGTTTGTAACAACAAGTAATAGAAAGAGATGCCAAAAATTTAAAAGAGGAATATATAGGAAGGCATGGAGAAAGGAAAGGGAAAGAGGTAATAATGCAATTATAATATCATAAAAGAAACTATATAATTTTTAAAACTGGGTTGTTACAAGACTAGCCTACAATTAATTTTTTGACAAAAGTAAAAGTAATACATTAACTTTTTAGTATTAATGAGAGTGGCAGAACATTAAAGACCAGTTTGTACCTGCAAGACTCTTTATAATCCAAAGACTTTGAATGAATATTCTGAAACAAAGCTGCCTTTAAGGTCTGTTTTCTAGTTTACAAGAAAGTTATGGAGAATCATATTTTTTAGCAATGAGGTACTTAGAAAAAAATTATGAAATAGTTGCCCATTATCAGACCAGCTTATCAGGACTGTATAGAGGTGTAGGTCTCCTAGTAAAGGCACAGCCTGTTTTATACACAGAAGACAGACAGAGGAAACAAAGGTAGACAAAGTGGCCTCACAAGGTATATTGTCAAAATTAAATGCCATTATTTTTGTGAAAGAGTTATCAGAGCATACAGAAAATAATAGAACTCAGTAAATAGTACTACCCACTTACGCTATTTTCTCACTCAAATGCAGGAATGACACAAATACTTTCATTACACAATTTTGGAAAAATAATTTTTATGGAAATTATAAAAGATAGTCTATCAATGCCATCCATTATTATCATAAGGCAGTAGTGAATTCATATTCTTTACATGGTAAAGGAGGATAATGAAATCCCAAACCATTACAGGGCCTTTAAAGAACACTGCCACATTAGATGTTTCAAAATTAAATGAAAGTCAAATAAAAAAAATAAATATCATCTTGTAGAAAGACAGCTTAAATTATACACCATTTTTAAAGCTCAAAACTAAAAGTAATACTGAAATGAAAGATATCATTTATTTTGCCTAGATACTACTGTAATATTCCATGCTGGGATGGCATTGATTTCTCTCCCCCTTTGTATAAGCCCCTATTAAATCTCACCATCTAAGAATAGAAGTAGAAAAACAAGTCAGATATTGTGGAGAAAGCTCTGTGGTGTTCTTTTTGTTAGTAAATGTAAGAGTTTTCATGAAGCATCAATTTTGCATTTTGTAAGATATTTATTCTTAGCAGTTCATAACATTAAATGCACTTTTTGGTTTTTGTAACTTAATTTTAATTCAAACTCTTCATTTTTAAAATTCATATCATATGCACAAAATTAATGCAACAATAATTTTCCTTTGCTTTTGCTGGAAAACATAAACAGCAGCATACTTGCATATCTCTAATGCTCCTGTAGTAAAATTTTCAATATTGCTGAAAGCAATATGAAAAATGTAATGTAACTAGGGCTTTTCATTACGTAAGTTCAAATTTCAACTGTAGTCAACTGTAGTCATGTATCCTATGCTCAACTGTTTCTTATTCTATTTTTGTAGATTTTCATTTATCTCCTACCAAAGGCTGGAAATATTTACAGCCAGGTATCTATGAAGCAAGTGTTTAGTATCAGTACATTATATTTATGCCAAAATTTATTGTAGACTTGGGGTTTGTCAGCCTTCCCCCCCTCTTAAGTTGATAAAATTCCTTCTCAAATTAATTTGAACAAACAAGAGGTTTGTTCAAATTTTAGAAAGAAAACAGAAATCAAATACTCAGATAAGTTAATATTTGATCTCTCTTTTAAATAATACTTCCAACTTCTTTTCTGTGTGGCTGTGTGTCCTGGAGGTAAAATCAATGTGAGGTAATTTCCTTTGTCGTTCTCTACTTTAGCTTTTGAGATAGGCTGTATGCCTGAGCCTGAATCTTCTAGCCTTGAGTCCTAGTCCCTGAGATCTGGCCATCTCTTTCATCCAGGGTTAGTTATACAGGCTAGCACCGGACGTTTGATTTGAGTGCAAGGGGCCAAAATTCAAGTCTTTATTCTCAAGAAATATTTAACCATCACATATTTAAATGTTTCCTGTTTAATGATATATCAGAGCTGGTGTTGAATCAGACTTAATGTCTTTCCATTAATTATGTTAAGCTTTTTATCCTTTTCACCTTTGCTTCCTGAAATGCATAATGTTCCAGTTGGGGACACATCAACTCCTAAAGCTGTTTTCCTTAGTTCGTAACTGAACATTGAAGAAAGGATGGGATTTAATACCGTAGAATATAAATTCCAAATGATGTGTCCATAGTGACCCAAGAAGCATTACATGGTTTCCTTCTAGAAAGAGACAATAAGCTGCTATTCACGGCATATGTTACTTGTATTAGTCAGGTTTTCTGTAGAGTCGCAGAACTGATGGGTAGTCTCTATATTGTAAGGGAAATTGTTATGATGATTTAGTCAATTCCCCAACAATGGTCAGCTGTGAATGGAAGTCCAAGGATCTAATAATTGTTCATTCCTACAAAGAAAGCAGGCAAAGAAGAGTGAATATTCCTTCTTCCAATGTCCTTATATAGGTCTCCAGCAGAAGGTGTGGCCCAGATTAAAGGTATGTACCACCACAACCTGGATCTGGCACTTGCTTTGTCCCAGATGATCTTGAACCCAAAGATCCCCTTGCTTTAGTCTTCTGGGATTGATAGCCATTGCCTCAAGATCTCCATGCTAAGATCCAGGTTAGAAACCTGTGTCTCCAAGCATCAAGGTCTGAATCACAGGTGAGCCTTCCAATTGTAGATTGTAGTTCCTTCCAGTCATAGACAAGTTGACAGGAATAGCCATTACATTACTATTATTTTTAAATTTATATATTTTTATTCATTAATTCTTTTTTATAGTCCAGACTTCATCCCCCTGCCTGTCTGCCCCTTGGCCGCTCTCCATCCCACAATTCATCTCCCAGTTTCCCAAAGGATCTTACCAACCCCTACTCCCAACCCATCAGGCCTCCCTAGTCCCTGGGGCCTGGAGTCTCTTCAGGGTTAGGTGCATCTTCTCTAACTGAAACCAAACCAGTCAGTCCTCTGCTGCATATGTGTTGGGGGGCTCAGACCAACTAGTGTATGCTACCTGGTTGGTGGCTCAGTGTCTGAAAGATCTCAGGGGTAGGGGTGGGTGGTTGAGGGTGGGGTCCAGGTCAGTTGAGACTGCGGGTCTTCCCATTGGGCTGCCTTCCTCCTTAGCTTATTCCTGCTCTTTTTCCAGTTCAAGCACGGGCATCCCCAGCTTCTGTCCATTAGTTGGGTGCTAGCATCTGCATCTGATTCTTTCTGCTACTTGTTGGGCTCTCAGAGTATAGCCATGCTAGGTTCATGTATGCAAGCACACACAGTATCAGTGATAGTGTCAGGATCCCAGTCCTCCCTTGAGATGGATCCCAATTTGTGCCTGTCATTGGATCTCCTTTATCTCATGCTCTTCTCCATTTTATGGCCCTGTAGTTCCTTCAGACAGGAAAAACTCTAAGTCATAGTTTTTGACTGTTGCATGTAAATCCCATCCCTCTACTTGATTTGCTGTCCCTCCAGTGAAGGTGGACTCTCCCTCACCAATGTAGAGCCCTTCATGCAAGATTCCTTCCTTTGAGTCCTAAGAGTCTCTTACCAGCCAAGTATCTGGTACATTCTACAGGGTACCCCCACCTCCTACTTCCTGAGGTTGCCTATTTCTGCTCTTTCTGCTGACCCTCAGCGCTTCATTCCTATTCCCCCCAATACCTGATCATGCCCCCCATTTCCCCTCCCTGTCCCCTCTCCCACACAAATCCCTCCCTCCTTATGCTTCCCTTGCCTTGACTTCTTTCTTGTCTCTCCAAAGAGGGATTGAGGCATCCTCACATGGGTCCATCTGCTTGTTAACCTTCTTGAGTCCTGTGGGTTGTGTCCTGGGCATTCTGTACTTTTTTAGCTAATATCCACTTATTAGTGAGTACATACCATGCATGTCCTTTGGGGACTGAGTTACTATTATTTTAAACAAAATCTTTTGACATAACGATATGTATTTCGTGCCTTGTTTTACCTCTGTACTAAATTTTGCAAGATAATTAAAATGTCAATGACAATATTAATTTAAAAATGAGTTTTTAATAATATCAAAATGGTCTCAACACTTTTAATGTATTAATCAGATGAAGAACAAATAACCAAAATATGCAGAGAGAATGCTGAAGAATAATTTTGATTCGACATTGCAGGACTTTGTAGAAAGGATATGCTGGAAAGCAGAAGCATTAATTCAGAAAACCAAGTGATGAAAGAAAAGAGAAGAGGAGAAAAACATTATGACAAGTTGAATATGGTGCACATTTAAAAGTCATCTCTTTCTTTCAAAAGTCACAATGATTAATGTCCAATAATAGACATGTGAAGTAATGTTTATTTTCCTAACAATTATATTAATGTTCTAGAATTTTATACTATTACTCTCATATTATGTTTTACAAAGTCATGAAAATTAACTCAATCATGAATTCACAAATTGGTTAAGACAGAAATTAATAAAGGAAATAAATATACTCTAGATCCAAATGTAAAAGAAAACACAGTTATACCCAAACTTATGGAACATAATGAGGCAGTTATAAGAGACAAGTTTATAGCACTGAGTGACTACATAAAAATAAGTTTGAAGACATCATATTAGTAACTTAATTGTTGTGGTTGGCCCTGGAGTTATCTGTATTTTGATGCTAATTCCACTGCCCCAAGGACAGCTGCCTAGTCACTACTCAGAACTCAGGTGACTTCACCAGAACCTTCTCCCCATTGAATTTGTAAAATGCAGGTGAGGGGCAGGTACAAGATAGAAGGAGGCCTGTCATTGGAGGAGAAGGAAGGGTGGGCGGGAGAGAAGTTTGAAGGAAGAGGAGGAGACTAAAAGAGAGAGGAAGAAGAGACAGGAGGGAGAAAGAGAGAAGCCATGCAGGTGAAGTTAAGATTCGGCTCTGTGTATTTACAGGTTGTTATTAATGTTCTCAAGGGATGGACGGTACTGGGCTTTGTATGATTAGGTGGGCAATTATATCTTATCAATTGGGTCAAAGATTATTGTGTTGTGTGTTCTTTTATGTGACAGTTTGAGTGTAGGAAAGTGTTCAGCAGCAAGAGACACTGGGCTGCCGTGGAGTTGGGATGTGTTTCTGCCAAGATATCTAGCAGGTATCTTGAGGCACTGTGGTGCCAGACATAGTGTGGGTAAAAGACAGCGATACTTTTTTATTTTTTTATTTTTTATATTTTTACAACAACACTTAAAACACCATGAAAGCTAAAAAAGAAAAAGGAAAGACCTAAAACAGTAGACAAAAGGAAATAATTTAAGTCACCTGAAATCAATAAAGTAAAATAAATAAATAAATAAATAAATAACAAGAAAATAATACAGAGAATCAATGAAATGAAGAGTTGATACTTTTTGAGAGAGTCAATGAAATACAAAATCCCTTAGCTGAGTTAGTTAAAATGAAGATAGTAAGAATAAAATTTAACATTATCTATGAAAAACTGGGACATAAGTATAACACCTATGAAATGCCGAGAATCGTAATGATAAACATTAAAAATGTTGTCCCCCAATTTGATATATCTAAACAAAATGGTTAATTGTTTTGGCAAGTTAAATCAAGATTAGATAAGCAAAATAAATGAACTTATAGATCCCAGTGAAATGGAAGTAGTAATTAAAAGGCTCCCATCCATTTCTGGACAGGAACAATATTGGCTGGAATGTTTTGTTGGTGGGTTGATGTTCCCATCCCTGCACTGGGGGTCCTGTCTGATTACAGGAGGTGGCCTTTTCAGGTCCATATCTCCATTGTTGGGCCTGCATGGTATGTACTCACT
This sequence comes from Rattus rattus, assembly GCF_011064425.1. Lineage (NCBI taxonomy): Eukaryota > Metazoa > Chordata > Mammalia > Rodentia > Muridae > Rattus > Rattus rattus. Next base: position 40,701,008 of record NC_046165.1, read on the forward strand.
GTTAAGTGGATAGTAACCAAAAAGTACAGAATACCCATGATGCACCTCATAGATCCAAGAAGTTTAACGTAAAGGAAGGCCCAAGTAAGGGTACTTAAATCCCACTTAGAGGTAGGGACAAAATAATCATGTGAGGCAGAAAGTAGGAGGGTCCTGTGTGGGAAAGAGGAGGAGAGGGAGAAAGGGGGTTATGATCAGGTACTGACCAGATTGTGGAACAGGATAGAGGCACAGAAGGCTAGGTGAATAAATGGAACTATGCAACTGCAGGGTAGGAGATTAGAGGAATCTCTGGAATGTTCCAGAGACCTGGGATGGGGGAGGCTCCCAGAAATCGATATGGGTGACCATAGCCAAAATGCAGGGACAAAAATGGAACACAGACTGATGGAATGGCCAACTAGTGACAGGCCCATCTTGGGATTTATCCTATGTGTGAACACCAGTTCCTAACTAATGCTATGTTGTCCTTGTAAATAGGAACCTTGCTGGGCTGTCCTCTGAGGAAGTCTACCAGCAGCTGACTGAGACAGATGCAAACACTCTCAGTCAAACATTGGATAGAAGTCGAGGACCTCTATGGAAGAGTTAGGGGAAGGACTGAAGGAACTAAAGGGGATGGCAACCCCATAGGAAGACCAACAATGTCAACTAATGTGGAGCTTTGGGGGCTCCCAGAGACTGAGCTACAAACAAAAAAGCACTCATAGTCTGGCCAAGGCCTCTGGTACATATGTAACAGAGGGCTGCCTTGTCTGGCCTTAGTAGGAAGTACTACTAGGATAGGATGAATCTAATCCTATAGTGACTTGATGCCTCAGGATGCGGGAAGATCAAGGAGGGATGGAACCTCTCAAAGTCAATGTTGAGTTGGCATAGGGGAAAAACTTTATGAGCTGGGACTGGGAGAGGGGCCAACATTTGTGAGGTAAAAAATAAAATAATTAACTAAAAAATGTCTCTCAACTAAAAAAATCTTGGACCATTTAAAAGGTTCTAGCACCAATATTCCTCAATTTATTCAAATGAAGACAAAATAAAAATTTTATAATATTTTCTAATAGGCAACAGTTGCTATGAAACATAAAATCACAAAGAACCAACAAAATGAATATCTCTTATGAACATAGATGAAAAAAATCAATAAATTACTTATAAGCCAAAGTTAAGAGCACATCAAAAAGATCAGCCACTCTGACCAAGTGAGCTTCATTCTAGAGATGCAGGGATGATTCAACATATGTGTGATGGTGTGAATAGGAATGTCCTCACAGACTCATATATCTGAATGCTTGGCCGATAAAGAGTGGCACTATTAGGAGGTGCGGCCTCTTTGGAAGAAATGTGACCTTGTTATAGGAAGTTTGTGAGATCTTATCAACTTAAATCTTGCCTTTATGTCATAATCTTCCTTTTGTTGCCTATGGATTAAGATGTAGAACTCTCTCCAGCACTGTCTGCCTGCATGCAGATATATTTCCTGCCATGATGATAATGGACTAAACTTCTGAAGTATAAGTCAGTCCCAGTTAAATATTTCCTTCAAAAAGAGTTGCTGTGGTCATGGTGTTCCTCCACAGAGATTAAACCCTAAGTAATACTGAAGTTGGTATCAGGGACTGAGGAATTTCTGTCAGAAGTCTATGTTTTGGTTTTGTTAAATGTGGATTTGGGAATTTTGTATTGGCAAAGCAATAAAATACTTCAAGTGGGGGTTGCTGGGGCATACTAGTTGCAACATCAATGACAGTGTACTGAGAGATTTGAAGTCTAGAAACCTGACTCGAGAGGTTTAAGAGAAGAATACTGGTATGTTACCCAGAGACTATTTTTGTGATATTTTGGCAAAGGAGCTACTTGCAGTTTGCACTGGTCCAAAAGTTTGCCTGAGGTTCAATTGAACAGTTTTTGATGAATTCCATTGGCAGAGGAAATTTCTGGAAATTTCTAGTAATGATCCTTCTATCAATATCGATCTAGTATCAATCCTATTATTGATTCTGTGAGGTGGTTATTAGTATTCACTCTATGAAAATTTGTAATGAAAATAGAAAGCTGAGCATGTACAAACAAAAGGAAATGTACAGATTTGGGAGAAATGGGGCATAAAGAAGTAGAATGGACAAAAGTCCTGTGCTCAAGGAGATAAGCTGACTTTTAACAAATGGAATAAAGGGACTGATGGCCTCAGGACATGCTCCCACCTGTGATAGTTTGTATATTCTTGTCCCAGGGAATGGTACTATTAGGAGGTATAGTCTTGTTGGAGTAGTGTGTCACTGTGGGTATGGGCTTTAAGACACTCACTCTATCTGCCCAGAAGTCAGTCTTCTCATAGAAGCTTTCAGGATGAAGATGTAGATCTCACAGCTCTGCCTGCACCATGTCTTCCTGGATGCTACCATGCTCTCACCTTGATAATAATGGACTGAACCTCCGAACCTATAAGCCAGCCCCAATTAAACGTTGTCCTTATAAGAGTTGTCCTGGCCATTATATCTGTTCATAGCAGAATAAAACCCTAAGACACCACCCAGCAAAGCTTCGACCATGTAAAAACGAATTAAAGAGTCAGGTGTGTGTGTGTGTGAGTGTGTGTGTGTGTGTGTGTGTGTGTGTGTGTGTGTGTGTGTGAATATCATATCAAAGGCAAAGGCAAGTGGACTGGAGTTTGTGGCCAGCCTGATCAAGTCTCAGGAAAAACAAGTTTTAGTAGTAAACCAAACCATTAAAATCAGAAAGCTGGTGAAGATATCACTGAACAAGGGAAACATGTTCTAGCTTTAGCAAGCAGCAGAACGTGGCAGATTCAGCCATGTGGTCCTGGCTTTAGAGTCGAGAATAAAAAGGAATAATGCAATCTATTTCTGTGACTTAAGTAAGCCTCTGAGGCTTGCTTATGACAGGGGTGTATGACTGAATGAAGCCCCAGTAAGGCCACTGTATGAAGATGTGACGGTGAAACCTGCATTGCCTTGGACCAGCCAAGATATCTAGATGCCAGCACCATGGGATATCCATCCAGATATCTAGATGCCAGCACCATGGGATACCCACCCAGAAAAGCTCCGAACAGGGAGTGAAACCAGCCCAACACGAGGAAGTGTGTTGCAGTAAAACTTAAAGGAGTTGGAGAAATAAAGAACACTTGAATATCAGATATGGAGACATAGAGTTTATAATTTGCCCTGCCCATTTTTTGTCTTGCTTCAGTCCAATATTTCCTCACTGTGTTCCCTTCCCTCTCTCTTGGAATGTTAATGTATATTTTGTGGTATTATATTTTGGAAGTATATGATCAGCTTTTTGGTTTTAACTTTATAGGGGATGACAATTAAGAGATTCCATGCCCCATAGCCTCAGTAATGGTATTAAGTCTTGAGGCCTCCCCTTGCGATGGATCCTACTTTGGGCCTGTCACTGAACCTTCTTTTCCTCAGGCTCTTCTCCATTTCTGTTCCTGCAGTTCTTTCAGACAGGAAAAATTATGGGTCAGAATTTTGACTGTGGGGTGGCAACCCCATCCCTCACTTGATGCCCTGTCTTTCTGCTGGAGGTGGGCTCAACAAGTTCCCTCTCCTCACTGTAGGGCATTATGTCTATGGTCCCTCTCTTTGAGTCCTGAGAGCCTTTCTCCTCCCAGGTCTCTGGTACATTCTAGAGGGTCCTCCTACCTCCTGAGGTCGTTGTTTCCATTCTTTCTGCTGGCCCTCAGGGATTCAGTCCTTTTCCCCTACCCAACACCAGATCATATTCCCTATTCCACCCTTCCCCTGTCCACTTTCCCCCCCAAGTCCCTCCCTCCCTCCTCCTCGGTGGACTTTATCTTGTGTACTTTTTTTTCTTTTTTTTTCTTTTGGCTAATATCCACTTATTAGTGAGAAATACTGTATATGTCCTTTTGGGTGTGAGTTACCTCACTCAGGATGATGCTTTTTAGTTCCATCCATTTGCCTCAGGATGTTCTTATTCTTTTTTTTTTATGTATTTTTATTTGCTATTGTTTATTTACATTTCAAATGTTATTCCTTTCCCAGTTTCCCGTATATAAGTACCTTATCCTATCCTACTTCCCTACTACTCTAAGGGTATACCCCCTCACCAAACACCCCCCTTCCAGCCTCCCGACTCTGACATTCCCCTACACTGGAGGATCTAGCTTCCGCAGGGATGTCCTCATTCTTAATAGCTGAGTAGTATTCCATTGTGTAAATGAACCACATTCTCTGTATTCATTCTTTTGTTGTGAGACATCTGGGTTGTTTGCAACTTCTGGGTATCGCAAATAAGGGTGCTATTAACATAGTGAAACACGTGCCCTTGTGGCATTTTGGGGCATTATTATCCCTTAGAAGCTTGTTAATTTTCTAGTGAAATACAGGAAGTAAATGTATCTTGAGAGAGCAGGGGAAGTAAAAAGCCACTAGGAGGTATAGAGAAAATGAAAACTGTAAAAAGGGTATATTCTGTGAGAAAATAATCTATTTTTCAATTTAAAAAAGTTAAAAAGTTTTAAGTTTGGCAAGGGAATGTCAGTCTAGACAGTATATATTACAAATTAAGAAAGAGTAAGATCTCAAAAGTTGAAAGTTAGTAATGGTCAGAGAGACAATACTTATTGTCTGTCATTTAGGAAGATTTTATAATATTTAATGTGGGATTTATTGAACCAGTAATTTTTCCTGAGAGATTCTCACTGAGTCAATGATTGGCTGGTGTGTGTGGATTGAAACTTAAAGGAAGGAGCAATGGTATGACATTGTTCTTTATTGAATTATCTTTTACTCTGCAACATACAGAATTACTGGCCTCAGAGAAAGGTTTAGATAGTCATCAAGTCATCAATAAATTTCCATGCAATTGTGATTGTCATATTTTATGAAGAGATAATTTGGATTCTATTCTTCCAACTAGCAATGAAAATATATCTTAGTCTTCATTTATTTCTGTATGGGAGGAATTTAGCCTTTACCTTCTCCAACATTTCAATATCTAACTAGCTAGCCATTCAGACAATTTCAATGACTAACACACTTTTATAAACTATTTACATTCACACACATATGCATATGTGTGTGAATCTATCATCTACATATTTACCACCTATGTATATATCTGTCATCCATTTAATTTATCTATCATAATCTATATACACAAACATGCATGAATATTCAGTTTAAATGCTCATTTAAATGTGTTAAGGGGATACCATGGGTTAGTAACAAGGAACAGAAGTGGAAAGCAGGTTTGAGTATTCAAGAAAAAGTGATAATGAGTATGTTATTAATGAGATGTTGTTAACTAGGTGTTAAAACTCATAAGCCCCTTTTTTCTTGTTGATTTAATTTTATGTTATGAAAAAGACATTTAATATTTAAATGGTAAGGTGATGTCATACTTGTGAGATACCAAAAAAATATCCCTAAAGATTTCCACATCATTATCCCTGAACTTTTATGAACTAATTACTTTAAGAAAGGTGACATTGTAGAAGAAATTAGTGACCTAAGAGTTTGAAATTTTGGTTTATATGTGTCAGCTCAAAAATGCAATACAAGTTCTTAACAGTCAGAAAAGTATCCTGGACAATAAAATCGATGACTAATATAAAGGACCTGGATTTAGGTCTGGTTGTGGATATCAGGGACAGAACTACAGAAGACAATTGCAAAAGCAGCAAAAAGTATGAACTTTGCTTGCCAAAGAATCCTGAGTACACAGCTATTCACAGTGATTTTAGCGCAGGGAATGGGGTACTCATTTTAAGAATATAGCATGCAGAACTATAGGAAGTTAAATTTGCCTTGTTTAATCCACTAAGATTGCTTCAATCAGTTAGATCATGCATTTGCATGTAAAACAATTCTATAGAGTTTTTTAAAGACAGACTAGTATCAAACTTACCTGCTTTAGAAACTGAATGGATATGCATGGAGCTTGTCGCTTCTTTTAAATGTGGGAAGTTTGATATTTAAGTAGTACAAGACAAGCATTAATAGATGTCTTAAGCCCCTGATTTCATGTTTTATCTTCAGAGTTAGTGGGAATTTAATGGAAACGAGCAAAAGAATAGTTTTAAATATCATTCCATTATAATGTAGTTAAATAGCTAATGTCACTGAGCACAGGACTGCCTCTGTGCCACAACTTTCTGTACCTGATCCTGTAGTGAGAGAACTGGATTCTCAGAAGTGTAGTCAATCCTGAGAACAAAGGGGAGACCACCACTTCTGCTCACATTCTTGGCCCAAGCAGAACCTTCTAGACACAGGAACCTAGGAGCAGTCCGGGATAGGATCCATCCAGTTTCTTTCTGCAACCAGAGCTGACCCTGTGCTACAGCCCTCTGTGCCCAGATCCCATGAGGAGAAGGCCAGTCTCAAGGAGTGCTGACACAGCTCAGAGCACAGGGAAGACCATTTATTCAGCTCCTAGGGACCCACCCAAAGCTCTCAGGATACAAGAACCAAGGAACAGTTTGGGACAGGATCCTTCCAATTTCTGCATGAGCCCAAGAGCTCACCCTGTGCCACAGATCCCTCTGGGAGAAAGCCAGTCTCCAGGAGTACTGACACACAGGCTTACAGAGGGGTCAAGCCAGTGTCAGAGACATCAAGATCAACTAACACCAGAGAGAAACAGATGGCAAGAGGAAAGAACAGGAACATAAGCAATAGAAACTAAGACGACTTGGCATCATCAGAGCCCATCTCTCCCACCAAAGCAAATACTGGATATCCCAATACACTCGAAAAGCAAGGTTCAGATTTAAAAATCACATCTCATGATGATGGTGAAGGTCTTTAAGAAAGACATAAATAACTCCCTTAAAGAAATATAGGACAACACAGGTAAACAGAAGCCCTTAAAGAGGAGAGATAAAAATCCCTTAACAATTGCAGAAAAACATATCCAAACAAGCGAAGGAATTGAGCAAAACAATCCAGAATCTAAAAATGGAAATAGAAACAGTAAAGAAATCACAAAGGGAGACAACCCTGAAGATAGAAAACCTAGGAAAGAGATCAGGAGTCATAGACAAAGGTATCACCAACAGAATACAAGAGATAGAAGAGAGAATCTCAGGGGAAGAAGACACGATAGAAAACAATGACGCAAACATCAAAGAAAATGAAAAATAAAAAAAGCTCCTAACCCAAAAAATAAAGAAAATCCAGGACACAATGAGCAGATCAAACCTAAGGATAATAGGTATAGAAGAGAGCAATGATTCCCAACTTAAATGGCCAGAAAATATCTTCAACAAAATTATAGGAGAAAATAACCCTAACCTAAAGGAAGAGATGCCCATCAACATACAAGAAGCCTACAGAATTCCTAATAGATTGGACTCGAAAAGAAATGCCTCCTGTCACATAATAGTCAAAACACCAAAGGCACAAAACAAAGAAAGAATATTAAATGCAGTAAGGGAAAAAGCTCAAGAAACATATAAAGGCAAACCTATTAGAATTATATCAGACTACTCACCCAAGGCTATGAAAACCAGAAGATCCTGGGCAGATGTCATACACACACTAAGAGAATATAAATGCCTGCCCAAGTTACTGTATCCAGCGAAACTCTCAATTAACATAGATGGAGAAATCAAGATATTCCATGACAAAACCAAATTTACACAGTATCTTTCTACCAATCCAGCCCTATAAAGGATAATAGATAAAAAAACCTCTAAGATAAGGAGAGAAATTACACCCAAGAAAAAACAAGAAAGCAATCTAATTTCAACTAAACCAAAAGAAGGTAGCCACACAAACATAATTCCACCTCTAACATTAAAAATTACAGGAAACAACAATTGTTGGTCCCTAATACCTCTCAACTCAATTCCCCAAAAAAAGACATAGACTAATAGATTAGATATGGAAAGAAGAAGCAGCATTTTGCTGCATACAGGAAATATACCTCAGTGACAAAGACAGACACTACCTTAGAGTAAAAGGCTAGAAAACAATTTTCCAAGCACTTAAGAAAAAAGCTAGACTAGCGATTCTTTTTATCAAATAAAATCAATTTTCAGGCAAAAGTTATCAAAAAAGATAACTTCATATTCATCAAAGGAAAGAATCCACCAAGAAGAACTTTAATCCTGAATATCTATGCTCCAAATGCAAGGGCAACTACATTCATAAAAGAAACCTTACTAAAGCTCAATTCACACATTACATCTCACACAATAATAGTGGGAAATTTCAACACCCCACTCCCCTCGATGGACAAATCATGGAAAGAGAAACTAAGCAGATGAACATATGAACTACCAGAAGTTATGAAACAAATGGATTTAACAGATAGCTATAGAACATTTCTTCCTAAAACAAAGGAATATACCTTCTTCTCAGCACCTCTTGTTACTTCTCCAAAATTGACCACAAATTGGTCACAAACCGGGCTCACCAGATACAAGAATATTGAAATAATCCCATGCTTCCTATCAGATTACCATGGACTAAGGCTATTCTTCAATAAAAAAAACCAGAAAGCCCACATATACATGGAAGTTGAACAACTTTTTACTCAAAGACAACTTGGTCGAGGAAGAAATAAAAAAAAGAAATCAAACACTTTTTAGAATTTAATGAAAATGAAGGCACAACATAGACAAAATTATGGGACAAAATGAAAGCAGTGATGAGAGGAAAACTCATAGCTCTGAGTGCCTGCAGAAAGGAACAGGAGAGAGCATATGTCAACAGCTTGACAGCACACCTGAAAGTTCTAGAACAAAAAGAAGCAAATATACCCAGGAGGAGTAGAAGGCAGGAAATAATCAAACTCAGAGCTGAAATCAACACAAAGTAGAAACAAAGTGAACTACAAAAAAAAAACAAAAAAAAAACCAAAAAAAAAAAAAAACAAACAAACAAAAAAAAAATAATAAAACCAGATGCTGATTCTTTGAGAAAATCAACAAGATAGATAAACCCTTAGCCAGACAAACCAGAGGGCAGAAAGAGAGTATTCAAATTAACAAAATCAGGAAAGGGGGACATAATAACATAATCTGTGGAAATAAGAAAAATTATCAGATCCTACTACAAAAACCTATATTTAACAAAACTGGAAAATTTGATTGAAATAGACGATTTTCTAGAATCCCAAAACCCCTAAAGAAATAGGAGCAGTCACTAAAAGTCTCCCAACCAAAAAATCCCAGGACCAGATGGGTTTAGTGCAGAATTCTATCAGACCTTCATAGAAGATATAATACCAACTATGTCCACAATACTATTACACAAAATAGAAACAGAAGGAACACTACCCAAAGACACAACAAATAAATAGAACTTCGGACCAATTTCCCTCAAGAATATCACTGCAAAAATACTCAGTAAAATTCTCCCAAAATGAACCCAAGTACACATTAAAATGATCATCCATCAAGATCAAGAAAATTATCAGATCAGGGATGGTTCCATATATGGAAATCCACCAATGAAATCCACTATATAAACCAACTAAAGGAACAAACCACATGGTCATCTCATTAGATGCTGAGAAAACATTCGAAAAAATTCAACACCCTTTCATGTTAAAAGTCTTAGAAAGATCAGGAATTCAAAGCCTATACCTAAACATAGTAAAAGCAATTTACAGCAAACCAGTAACCAACATCAAACTAAATGGAAAGAAACTTGAACCAATCCCACTAAAATCTGGGAATAGACAAGGCTGCCCACTCTTTCCCTACCTATACCATAGAGTACTCGAATTCCTAGCCAAAGCAATCTGACAACAATAGGAGTTCAACAGTTTACAAATTGGAAAGGAAGTAGTTAAAATATCAGTATTTGCAGATTATATGATACAATACTCAAGTGACCCCAAAAGTTCCACCGGAGAACTACTAAGCCTGATAAACAGCTTCAACAATGTGGCTCGATATAAAAGTAACTCAAACAAATCAGTTGAATTCCTATACTGAAAGAATAAACAGGCTGAGAAATTAGGGAAATGACACCCTTCACAATAGTCACAAAGAATATAAAATACCTCAGTGTGACTATAATCAAGCAAGTGAAAGAACTGTATGACAAGAACTCCAAGTCTCTGAAGAAAGAAATTGAAGAATATTTCATAAGATGAAAAGATCTCTCATGGTCATGATTTGACAGGCGTGGGCTTTTGTGATGTAGCTGTCTCTGAGTCTGTCTTTGCTCTCACGTGAAAACACTCACCCATATCCCTGCAAGAATCTCAATAAAACTATTTGTTTCACTTTGCCGGACTTGGGAAGTATCCATGCTTTTGCTTTATTGTAGGTTCTCTATAAAGGGTCACTAGATATAAGTACTGCATGACTCCAGGCAAAATTTTGTCAGACAGCAGAATAACCACAAAAAAAATATGAACGTAGAGATCATATCATGGGACTAAGGGACTTGATGGAAGGATAGCCGAATACAGAGCCATAGTCCATAGGTGATCAAACAAAAAGCGCAGCAGCAAGTTTGGAACCCAACCCATCAAATTGTTGGTCATGGGAGTGGTCTCAAATATTATCCAAACTAAATAATTTATTGAAATTTCTCCTATTTTCTCATCAGAAGTTGATGTTAAAATCACATTTCCAAAGATCTGACACCCTTTGGTTTCAGGATCTGGAGAACTCAAGCTTCATAAGGTGGTAAGAAGGCTTCTAAAAGAAAAGAAAATCAAACAGCTGTCTTCTTGAATTTGCAACATTTTGCACAAATGCCCAAAAGTAGCATGAATATTAGTAAAGTTACCAAAGCTTTAAAATTCTTTTTAAGTCTTGCTCCATAAATCTCTCTGACAAAGGGTGATTACAGCGATTATATGTCCTAGAGGAAATCATACTACTAATTTTGCTATATGCATCTACTATCAAACTGCCTTATTGAAAACAGTGTATTCTGATTCTTACAGATTCATTGCACCAATGAAATTACAGCAGATATGATTACCTGCGCAAGATTTGTACAACATCAAGCCAGCCACTATTTCCTCCTGGATGGATGAGACTTTGGAAGCCTCAAATGGTTGGAGAGCAGTTGAGAGTTGCTAGAAAAAAAGAGTTAGTTTTCTCATGACTCTGACACATGATAATTTATTTATTCTCTAGTGGATGGTGATTGTGCTGGCTAGTCTTATGTTAACTTGAAATAGGACCTAGAGTTATATTGGAAAAATATCTCCATAAGATCCAGCTGTAAGGCATTTTCTTAATTAGTGGCAGATGAGAGAAGCAGCCTACTGTGGTGTTTCTACCCCTGGGCTGGTACCCCTGGGTTCCAAGCAGGCTGGGCATTCCACAGGGAGCAATCCAGTAGCACCACCTTTCATGGCCTCTTTTTCAGTTCCTGTTTCTAAATTCCTGCCCTGTTTGAGTTCCTGTCCTGTCTTCCTTCAATGATGAGTCATGTGATATGGAAGTGTAAGTCAAACAAGCCTTTTCTTCTCTGACTTGCTTTTGGTCATGCTGTTTCATTGTAGCAATAGAAACTTGAAGTGTACATATCGATAGAACCAATTGGACTTCGTAGGAGAAAGAAAAAGAAAGAAGAGAACATAAAAGTTGGTTGTGGGATTTGGGAAGGAATCTCAGAATAACTGTATGGTAGGAGTAAAGTTAAATATAATTTAAATACATTTTATCCTTCTCATAAAAGAACATTGTTCTGATATTAGACTGGTAAATTTCAGACCAGTGGAGCCATATAATGAGATATTAACTCACCATCTTCATATAAACAAAGACTTGAGAATGTAAGAAGAAAGAAAATATGGAAAACAGGAAAATTTTTTGTACCTAAATTGAAGTCACCATGACAGCCAGTGTTCATCTCACCCGACTTTTTACATACTGATGTTTAAATTTGCATATTTATTGGGAGACTGCAGACGACCTAAAATGCTGGCTCCTTCTTCCAAGCTTAGTGACTGTCTTATAATTAGCTGAAATTTTGTGGTAAATGTGTCACAATTTTGATTAATAAGACTTCAAAGGGAATTTATGTCTTAAGGACTATGAGAAAAATGAACTTCTAGAAGATATCTCTTGGTGTATTATTAAACACTTTGGAACAATAAACAAGTTATTTTTAAAATGAGCATTTATTTTATAATGTGCACATGATTCTTTTGACTGCATCTGAGTATATGCACCATGTATATGCCTGATGTTTATGCAGGTAAGGAGTAGGTGTGACATCCTAAAGATATACATATGTAATATATATTTATATTATATTATATTATATGTTATATATAATACATTATAATATTATATTATATATTATAATACGTTTATAATATATAATATATATGGATGGATAGATAGGTAGACAGATATGAATATAGATATAGATATAGATATAGATTTAGATATAGATATAATGTCTGTGCTTGCTGAAAAACAAACCCAGATCTTCTGTGACAGGAAAAAGTACCAACAAGTTGGAAAGGGTCATCTTTCCAACTATCAATAATGGGCTATTTTTGCAAATTTTTTATCAGTCTAAAATATGTGATCGAAACACAGTAAATATGCAAGACTCTTAAAAATGTTGAGTGGCAGTCAAGGTAAAAATGGTTTGTGGTTTTGGTGATTTAAACAAACATCTTCTGAAATTCCTTTTTCAGTTTCACATACTTGATATGTACTTGATGTGCCTATATGTGTATATTTATTATGTACAGGTGCTTAGTTTGATGTAATTAACATGACCATTGTCATGGTTTGAATACGTGTGGTCCCCATAGACTCATGTGTTTGAATTTTTAAACCATGGTGATTGGCACTATTAGTGGTTGTGGTCCTGTTGGAGTAGAGGAAGACTTTTTTGGAGAAATTGTGTGACTGTAGTGGTGGGCTTTGAGGTGTCCTCCCGTATTAATGCAGATGACAGTTACTTTTGCCTGCCCTCAGATCAGCATGTAGATCCATTGGCTTCTTCAGTTCCTTGTCTTCCTACAGGTTGCCAAGCTTCCTGCCATGATGATAATGGACTGAATGTCCAAAATGTTAAGCCAGTCCCAATTAAATATTTTCTTTCTTAAGAGTTGCAGTAGTAATGGTATCTCTTCACAGCAGTAACAGTCTACCTAAGACAATTATCAATTTCCTGTTTTGTTTAAAAGGCAAGGAAAATATTCTATGCCAGCAATGAAAAAAACTAATAAAGTGTTATTCACTATAAATTAATATTTCAGAGTGCCATGAATTTTAGGTAATATTTTGATTTAATATTTTGAAGTAAAATTATCTGATATTATTCTTCACATTAATAAATGTATACTTGAAAATAGTAAATGAATATCTGAATGTCTAAATAATTCATTTTTTATTTTCTTTAATACTTTTTTAATATCAGGGGATACAGTTACAAAGCAATAACACGTTATCAAACCATACAGGCTTTCGTCCTCTTTAATAAGTATCCAATATCTTTCATAAGTGGCAGAAGACAACAAGACTTGTGTTTCCATTATTAACTTTTACTAAATGTTTTAACATTACTAATTCAGAACTTGTAACTCTCATTAATCACATACCCAGATAAACTAGAATATTGTTTTATCACTTTAGATAATTTACTTATTTTTCTTACCATAACTTTTCTTTTGTACTAAGCAGTAACAAAAATTATGTATTTCCATGTGTGGAAAAAGGAAGCCTGTGTAGTTGTAAAAGATATTCACTGACCTTCTGTTTCTAAGATGCCATTTCATTAATCTTCACCATCCAGTGTAAATAGGATTCATCCATTATTCTAAGGTTTCCACATCCCAAAGTATAAAATGTCAAAAAGTTTTTAACCTTAGAAGCATGTGCGAGAACATTCAGTTCCTCAGTTTATGCTTCCAGAATTCCTTATAACTTCCAGCCACTGCTAGAAAACCCTACACAGTCTTCAAGGATCGTAAGACTGCTGAGGACACCATGTTATATTTCTATATTTGCTTTATCTTCTTTGTAAATAATAAGCTACAGTTTTCATCTATATTTCATAATCTTAATGTTTCTAGTTAAAATAATCTTCAATATTGAGTGTTTAAAATGTTCTTTTCAAGTTTATTAAAAATATTTGTTATCTTTAACAAGACCACCATTAAAAATGAGTGTTCTTCCAAGACTGGAGGGAGGCCCTTGTGTGTTTCGAACTGTTCAGTGCCCAGGAATCTGGGTGTGGTTCTTGACACTTGGCTCAGTGCCAAGGACTCTGCCTTCTGTTGAGAAGTTGCTGCTGTCCTCTCTGCTTTTGTCACTGTGCTGACATATGTAAATCAGCCTCTTTAATTCTTTTCTTTACTTAATGCACATTTTTTAATTCAGCCTCATTTTTTGGTTTTGTATCCTTCATACAAAAGGATTTGGATACCAGTTTAGATTTTTTTTTTAAGTTCAAAAATTGCAAAAACATTTAAAGAATCACTACATTAGCAATGGGTCCAAGTAATTATTTCCCCTTACTATGTCTCCTCCAGTAAACTGAGGATCCTAACAACCTATCTTTTGTTAGTGTCTTACAACTGCAGTAACTATTTTCATATGGTTTGTTAAATTCAAATTATTTAAAACTATTTTATTACATTTTGTTTTTCTATGTGTGTGTTCATATGTGCGTGTGTGTGTTTGTGTTTTTGTGTGTGTGTGTGTGTGTTTGCACGTGCGCGTGTGAGTGCATGAGCAAGTGTATGTTTAGGAGAAAGAAAACTCTTTTTTGTTTGAAGATCCTCCTCAGATCATCATGGCATGGTAATAAGTCTTTCTCTCTCTTTGTATATAGATATATATTAGTATATTAGTATATATATATGTATAGATATAGATATAGATTAATATATAATTTGTATTATTATTCTTTAACCTTTTCTACAGTCCAGTCATTATCCCCCTCCCTGGACCTCAAGTGCCCCTAGGGTTAGGTGCGTCTTCTCTCACTGAGGCCAGACTAGGCAATCCTCTGTTGTATATGTGCCTCAGAGCAGATCATGTACGCTGCCTGGGTGGTGGCTCAGTGTCTAAGAGATCTTGGAGGTCCAGGTAAGGTGAGACTGCTAGTCTTCCTATGGGTTTGCCCTCCTCCTCAGCTTCTTCCAGCTTTCCCCCAATTCAACCCCAAGGGTTCCTGGCTTCTGTCCATTGGTTGGAGGTAGGTATCTGCCTCTGACACTTTCAGCTACTTGTTGGGCCTCTCTGATGACTGCCGTACTAGGCTCCTATCTGTAAGCACACCATAGTATCAGTGTTATTATCAGGCCTTGGAGCTTCCCCTTGAGCTGGAGCACAGGAACTATTCTGTCTCAGTGTTTTGGACTGTGGGACGGCAACCTCATTCATCCTATTGATACCCTGTCTTTCTCCTGGAGGTGATTCTACAAGTTCCCTCTCACCACTATAGGGCATTTCATCTAAGGTCCCTCCCTTTAAATCCTGAGAGTCTCTCACCTCCCAGGTCTCTGGTACATCCTGACCCACCCTTCCCCCACCCCCACCCCAGCACACCCACACCTCCTACCTCTTGAGGTTGCCTGTTTCTCTTCTTTCTGCTTGCCTTTGGGGTTCACTCCTGTTGCCCCACCCAATACCAGATTCATATCCCCCCTTTCTATTTAAAAATAATTTCTCATTACATTCACCAGCTCAAGATAGCAAGATAAGTATAATGAAACTTCCCTTCTCATTTCTTTAGAAAAACACTGGTTATTGGTATCTGTAAGTATCTAAAAGGAGGTTTATAGTCCTAACTACTACAAGATCCAGTGGAGATATTTCATTGTGATAGAATGCTCCTGTTTGTCTAATTTGTTGGGTGTTTTAAGGGAATTAAACCATTATAGGGAAATCATAAAATGAAATGGTTCTTGAATACTGAATAAAAGCCTGAAATTCTATCTACAAGACCCATGTTTCCAATGTAGTTTTCCCGTTTGATTCTGTATCACCTGATTGCTTTGAGTGTGCTTTAGTGATTGTGTTTGCTCTGGGGCCAGTCACCCTCAACTGAAGATATTAAAAGATACGATGAACCATAAAATCTGTTGGAATTGCAAAACTATAAAAGTAAAATAAATAAAAGAAAGCAAGGAAGAAAAGACAAACAGTGATTATCCCTTACTATAATTTACATCAATAAATCAGCACAGTTATGCAATCCACAAATTCATCTTACATTTCTCCTTTTAATTTTATACTAAAAACATACAAATAATTTTTAAATAATGTATGAAGTGTACTGTATTCTTCTTTACTATAGTTTACATTAGCTGTCCCTTTACATTTCAGGAGAGTTGCTCATCTTTCCTGTTCTTAGGTGAGAACATCTGCCACTTTTAATATCCTTTTAGAGACATTAACTACCTAAGAAATGTGTGCCCATGTATTGAGGTGTCAAAGAATTATAACTTCTCCATGAAGGCACAATCAACCTTCTTACATTAGATGTCCTTCTTACATGTTTCAATGAAAACTGGGTCTGTTTAATGTCAAGCTGTGTATAAATCCCCCACTTTTGCCTAGGTATTTCTAAATATTTTTATTACCATTAATATATCGAGTATTATTTTCTAGTTTGTGTTAATCATCTATTGTACTCCAAGAAATTGACATTAGGAAGGCATTCAATACCCATTTAATGCAAGCATAATGAGAAAGTATTGTTTGTTTGTTTTTCAGATAATTTGCTCCCTATACCAAAAATGTTCAAATCGAATATTAAATCATGTGCTTGCCATTAAAATCACATCTGTTTTTTTTTTATTTTAAATAGAAGAACTGGGAAAAATATAACCCTTGTCTTCTTGAGGTGAAATCAGTGGTTTACAGTAAAGTTCTAAACAGACATATAGTGACAATGATTAAAAAACCCTGAGAAATATGAATCATAAAAATTACAGAGGTTACTCGATAAAAGAAAAAACAATATAACTTAGTATTAAGTTACGTTTTCTTGAAATCTAGTTCCAAATAATTTTATATTTGCACAGTAAATAGACAGTAAATTCAAAGAATTTCCTGAGTTATATCAAAAGCTACATTGCAAAGCAAGCACAAAAGAAAGCATGAATTCAGGACAATTTTCCTACTTATTAGCAATTAGAATTTCATTCATGCTCTCATAGGGGACTGTTAGTGTGGAGAGGCAAAAAGGGGTGGTTGGGGAGAGGGAACACCATCATAGAAGAAGGGGGAGGGGCTGGGATAGGAGGCTTATGGATGGGAAACCAGGAAAGGGAAAAACTTTTGAAATGTAAATAAAAATATCCAATAAAATATTTCATTCATATTGGTTGGACTTTTCCTTATTTCACCATAAATGTGAAATGCATTGTCTTTTATTCCTATATTATTTCTACATAAGAAAGTAAAGGGGTCTTTCTTTAATTAATTAGAAGTCTAGTTGAAATCTCAAGGAATGAGATAGTATGGTTCCTATTTTGTAAAAACAACCAGAAATTTTTATTTTAATTGTTTAGCTACATAAAATCAGCCTGTCATCTGTTCTGTTTTTCAATATTATTCAGAGATGCACCACTTATGAATATTTAAATGAAAATGCTGTTTTAATTTGTGCTATTGTAGATAAAAATGAACAAAGGAATTTTACTTGCAAATATTCATCTCTATCTCTTTAGACAATCATCTTTTTAAAATCAAACCATAAAAGTACATATGCATGCTTACAGTTTTGATTCAATATACTCCATTAATTAGGGTCCAAAATTTAAAGCATATTCTTTATGGTATTTATCTTTTGATGGTATCCTACATAATACAGCTTATGCTGTTAGATTCACTAACCGATCATCAAGTTGATATTGTAAAGCATTATTTTAAATTATATCAGAAACAGCACGTGTTTTAAACTCTTAGTTCATTGATGCAATAATGAAGGTTTTGAATAGGTTCATCACTATTTGTTTTACTTAACATTTAATTGCTTTGTGTGTGTGTGTGTCTGTCTGTGTGCATTTACACAGGTGTGTGTGTGTGTGTGTGTGTGAATGTGTGTGTGTCTATGTGCATTCACACAGGTGTGGGTGTGTGTGAATGTGTGTGTGTGTGTGTGTGTGTGTCTCTGTGTGTGTGCCTTTTACCATGCGCATGTGTTTGTATAAGTATTTATAACCTATCCTCATTACTTGTATTTTTGGAAATGTAATTCTGCAATTTATGCAAATGAATTTTGCTTTTGTCTTTTTTTTTATTTCATCTTTTGCTAGCTCCTTTCTTTTCATGAAAAGTTTGTTTTGTTCTGTTTCCTTGTACAAACTAATGAAAATGAAGCCTGTGTGGAATTTTAGGATATACCTTAGTAGGATTATGTTTGAAATTGGAAATTTGTTGTTTGATATGTCGAATCTCAGGTCACTGGGAAGCTTAAATATGAAACAACCTTTTTTTCTGTAAATTACTTATATAAAGTAGGAAGTCAAGTGAAATGTTTTCTAATTTCTCTTACAGTTAGAAGAGCTTCTCTGCCTGTCTTAGTTAGGGTTTTACTGCTGTGAAGAGACTCCAAGACCAAGGCAACTCTTATAAGGATAACATTTAATTGGGGCTGGCTTACAGGTTCAAAAGTTCGGTCCATTATCATCATGGCAGGAGCATGGCAGCATCTAGGCAGGCATAGTGCAGGAGAGTTCTACATCTTCGTCCCAAGGCTGCTAACAGAATACTGGCCTTTGGGGAGCTAGGGTGTTAAAGTCTATGCCCACAGTGACACATCTATTCCACCATGGCTATACCTACTCCAACAGGGGCACACTTAATAACACCACTTCCTGGGCCCAGTATATACAAACCATCACATTGCCTTTTATACAATATTATGGATTCATCAATTGATTAATGAAACATGCCCCTTTAATGTAAAAAGAATATTAGTACAATAAACCTCCAACAAAAATATTACACTGCTTTATTATTTTGCATGAACAAATTTTTAAAAATTTGTAACCATTAAATGACATGATGACCATTTCAGCAATTTGTGGGAAGGTTAAATTTCTTACACTCACTGCTCAAAGATGATCTCACTGTTTGAGCTACAGTGATGTTGGCACCTGTGTCACCCTTGACACATAATATATGTACGTAAGACTGCTTATACCTCTTTATAAAAGACATTTCACTCTTCAGTAAATGGAATATTCATCTTGGCCGCAGCCGCATATATAGCAGAGGATGACCTTGTTGGCATCGATGGGACAGGTTTTTGATCCTGTGAAGGCTCAATGCCCCAGTGTAGAGGAATGCCAGGGTGGGGAGAAGGGAGTGGGTGGGTGGGTGTGAGAGGGAGCACCCTCACAGAAGTAGGGGGCAGAGGATGGAATAGCAGGTTTGCAGAGAGGAAACAGGGAAAAGGAATAACATCTGAAATATAAGTAAATAAAACATCCAATAAAAATGGAATACTCATGTAATTTTTCTGTCGTAACAATGTGTACTGCAGAAAAGACAAACTACCATCACCAAAAATATACAAAAGCAATTATTGTACTGTTCTTGATGTAAGCATATGTGTATGCATATACATATATACACACACTATATATATTCAGCCTAAGAGGATCACAGGTTTTATGCATGTAATCTTACACTGTGTAAGGAAATGGAACACAGAGAAATTTTCCTCAAAAAAAAAAAAACAATATAGTTACTCAGGAATATAATATTATTCTTTGAATTGGCAAATCAATTGGTTGCTATTTTATTTAAAGCAATTTTGGTTGGAATAAAAACTTGTAGAAACATGTTTATTCAAATTTAAGTGGAGAGCAGAGTTTTGTTTAACATAACCAGTTAGCTTTGTATTTTTTGGAATATTTCTCATAGCAATTGTTTTACAATCATGAAATAAACCTTTCCTGTGAAGTTAGGTTTTGGAAAAGTAACATTCTTTAACAGATTCTAGACACTCAAAGATAACTCTAATGAGTTAGGGATGCCATATATCACTTCTATTTTTAATATTTCATAATAAGATATGTCAAATTTATCTACATATTTATAAGTATCTAGTTCTGCATGAGCCTTATAGATCATTTCAAATTCATATATCTATGTAGATTATTCAGTGTGTGACATGGAGTTATGGACTTAAATTTAACATTTTTTAATTTATTCATCCTACTCACTGACCCCCTTCCTGGTCCCCGTTTCCGATAATCCTTCACTCTATCTTCCCTCCCCTTCTTCTCTAAGAGGATGGAGACCTCCTGGGTATCCTCACATCCTGTCACAACCAATCTCTCCCACTGAGACCAGACAAGGCAGTCCAGCTAGAAAAACAAATCCCATGAACATTCTACAGCTTTGAGGACAGCCCCTGCTCCAATTGTTTGGGATCCACATGAAGACCAACCTGCACATGTCCTACATAATGTGGTGACAGGCCTAGAACTGTCCCATGTATGCCCTTTAGTTGGTGGTTCAGTCTCTGAGAACCAAGGGTCCAGGTTAGTAGACTCCATTGGTCTTCCTATAGAGTTCTTATCCATTTCTGCAGCCACAGTCCTTTTTCTCACTTTTCTATAAGAGTTCCCAGGCTCCGTCCAGGATTTGTCTGTAGATTGGCATCTGTCTGAGTCAGGTGCTGGGTGCAGACTCTCAGAGGACAATCATGCATGACTCCTGTCTCCAAGCATAAAAAAGTATCACTGATAATGTCAGAGATTGGTGATTGCTCATGGAATGTGTCTCGAGTTGGGCCAATTATTGATAGGCCATTCCCTCAGTCTCTGCTCTGTCCCCTGTGCCTGCATTTCTTGTAGACAGGATAACATTTGGTTTGAAAGTTTTTGGGTGGGTTGCTGTCCCTATTGCTACAGCTGGGGTTTCTCCTTGGCTCTAGGAGGTAGCCTCTTTAGGTTCTATATCCGTAATGCTGTGAATCACAGCTCAGGTCACTCCCATTATTTCTGGGTTGTATTTCTTATCTCAGGTCTCTGTCATATTCTGTAGATTGCCATCCCGCCACCACCACATACATATACCTCTTCACCTCTGTCAGTTTTAGATTTGCATTCATTCTCATGGCTATATCACCATCTTACCTGCCCCTCCCCAGACCTGATCCTGAACATACCCCATTCCTAGAATATTTCCAGATGACCGAAATGGAACCAAATTTTCCTTTTATAAATCTATGAAGTTGGATTTTCTTTAAGGAGTGTTGGAAAAACAACATATCTCAATGTACTAGTTGAAAGCACATGAAAACGAAAATTCTTTTTCCCCCCTAAGCAAGTTACTAAAGAGTTGGGCTAAGACAAATTGAACTTTTGATATTTGAAAATTTCTGTAAAAATGGGTCATAGGCCCTAGAGGAGAATCAATTACCGACACTCTACAAAATCAATATAGTTACTAGATTTGTTCTAAATACTTAACCTTATATTCACAGACCACTTCTTCCTTTAAAACAGCTTCGTTTTACAGGATATGGAGATTCTTGGTCAATATGAGGAGAATAAGTGCACATGAGGTGGACAGCACCAATTGATATATCTATAATACAAATGATACAAACAAAGCAAAGGGAAATCATAGAAAGGGCATAAAAATTGTAAGAGCAACAGGACCAGTATACCTATTAAGTAATACCTCTTTGTACAATACAGGAAAGGTAATCTGATACATTATCTACAATATGTTTGGGTAAAGCAAACTTGAATAAGATTACCACCAGTGGGAATGTTGATATTTGTTGGTGGAGCAAATTTCACAAGGTTACTCATTTAGATGAAGGACTCCATGGCTTTTAAGGTATGGAGAATTGGTTTTGCAAACGATAAGCTCTCTTTTATATATTATCAAGTTTGTATTGTTAAGCCCTAACACATGAACATATGAATAACACTAAATGGACTCATGGATAACAGGTAACAGTATATGGACTAAGCAGGTTGTGTGTGCATATACATATAAATATGTGATATATGTGCATAAAACAAAATATAACTGGTCCATGACTTTGAGTGAGAGCAGCACATTTGTAAACCAGGTGTTTGAGCGACAAAAGAGAAGTGGGGTACAATGTAATTATACCATAATTTAAAATAAAAATGATCATAAAATAATAGGTAAATTCCATAAGGGCTAAGCGACCACTCAGCTTTTCTTATACCTTAAAATTTCATGTCTCTACTTCCTTTTTTCATTTATAATTTGAAGTTTAATATAAATACTAGCAATTGTGGTTCCAATATTAGTAGTCTATTTAAGTCTTAACACAAATAAAATTAGTTGCCAGAAATCAAACATTTTATATGCCCCTGGTTTGAGAACTCTCTCCCTTTCTGCCCATGTCCTTTTCCAAACCAGTTAGTTGAAATAGGGCTATGCAGTATGAAAGAGACTCCTGTTAACTTGAAATAAAAAAACAAAACAAAACAAAAAAACAACTGCAGCTCCATGGAGTTATTATGGAAATGCACTGTCAAAGTGCTACAGTTTTATAGATCATCTCATGCAAAGTCGGCTACATATTGCTCTTGGTCTGTAGATTTACCTTTTTATTTCTATTTTTTTCCTCCCTCTTTATTAACTTGGTTATTTCTTATTTACATTTCAATTGTAATTCCCTTTCCCGGTTTCCAGGCCCACATCCCTCTAATGCCTCTACCTCCCCTTCTATATGGGTGTTCCCCTCCCCATCCTCCCCCCCATTACTACCCTCCCCCCAACAATCACTTTCACTGGGGGTTCAGCCTTGGCAGGACCCAGGGCTTCCCCTTCCACTGGTGCTCTTACTAGGATATTCATTGCTACCTATGAGTTTGGAGCCCAGGGTCAGTCCATGTATAGTCATGGGTAGTGGCTTAGTCCCTGGAAGCTCTGGTTGCTTGGCACTGTTGTTCATATGGGGTCTCAAGCCAGACAAGCTCTTTCAGTCCTTTCTAAGATTCCTTCAACGGGGGTCCTGTTTTCAGTTCAGTGGTTTGCTGCTGGCATTCGTGTATGTATTTGCTGTATTCTGGCTGTGTCTCTCAGGAGAGATCTACATCCGGTTCCTGTCAGCCTGCACTGCTTTGCTTCATCCGTCTTATCTAGTTTGGTGGCTGCCCCTCTTTAGTTTACCAATATCCTCTAATGCTGTAGATACATAAAATGCATTTTCTGCTTCACATGAAATGGCCAATTATAATGAAATTAATGCATTACTGATTTTCTTTAACTTAAAGACTTTCTTACCTGGTTTCTGTAATTTTGTTGACTTAGAAACTATCCACTTCTGAAATTTCTTTCCATGTAAAATTTGACATTTTTATATATGATGATAAGAACTTAGACCATCATATCCTCTTCTTTGTCTTGAAACTGACTCTTCTCTTAATAGTCAAGAATTTTTAATGTTTGGTTTTTTCAAAGCCTATTCATCTTTTGTGAGATAATTCACTTACAATTCAAATTTCAGCAGATCACTTCACACATTTATTGTAATACACCTCTTTTGTACATATGATAGTTTAATACACATTGTATGGAACTACAAACTCTACTTTTAATGCATTATATTTCTTACTCCATGTAAGATCATTTGATGACATCACTTCAAGGTGTTAATATCTAACTAAGGCTTCCTTTTTGATATACTTTGATCCTTGCTGTTATTAACAGAACAACCAGGTTTTCAGGAACAGAAAGAGTTTTCTCTGAAAACTGACCTTAAATTCATGGAAAGATTTTTCTTTATGAATATATAGATGTTAAAAATGAATTAAAGAGGTAAAATACCATGCCTTCAAAGTTATGTTTTATTCACCCCCCATACTTCCCCCTGCAAACCATTCCAGGATGTAGAAAGCACAAAAGGAACAGAGACATCACAGAGCATCTGCTTTCCCAGCTCTTGTTAAAACTTGTGCTTAAATGTAAAATATCAATATGTCAAATATTGTTATAGTTTCTATAAATACACTATAACATACTGTAGAAACATGATTTTTTCTGCCTATTTTTGATTTTATGTAACACTTCTTTACCTAGATTAATGGGTAATCTGCTTCCATTTCCTGAACCTTTCCAAAAGCGATTTTAATCGCTAATTGTTACATCAAATAGACAAATGAGTGTTGTTCAAAATTAGTTGTCTTGGGTTCTCTTCCTGTTGCTGTGAAAAAGACATATCAGGATGAAAGCAATTTAACTGAGAAAGGATTGTCCTGGATCACACTTCAAGTCTATCATAGTGGGGAAATCATGGTTGAAGGAGCTTGACAAAAGGTTATCTTGTATTTTCCATTAAAAAGCACAGAGCAACAAATTCTTGCCAACACATTGGAACATAGCCTCTCTGCAGTGTAAGGACAAGACACATGAAAGTATTTCAGAATGCCGTGGATTATAAAAACAACTTCATAAGAAGAAATTGGTTTGTTAGCTTGTCTGTTTTTTAAACAGATCTTGCCTCAAGTTTATTTGTAAAAACAGCATGGAACACCAGTCATCTGTGTAGGTGGCCATGTCCCAGCAGTCTTCACATTGGCAGGGATCTTTTCTATGGAGCCTTTACAAGGTCCTCAGCACATCTGAGAGTCAGAGCTGGAGCCGAATCCTGGCCCTTAGCTGGAACTTTGGCTTCTGTTAGGTTTGTACCTTGGGCTTTGCTTGTCAGAGCCTATGGCCCTTAGCAACGTAACTTTGAATCTACTTCTCAAGTTTGCGGTGAGCAATGAAAGTCAGATGGCTGAGTTTCTGTCTGGAAGCCCTTTGACATTTGGGGCTTAAAGGTCTTAGGCTTTAAAGAACTTTGAAGTCCTCTGCACGTACACTCACTGCCTTTGCGTTGTTGGCCTGCAAGGTCTTCAGGCACTTCTTGTGCTTCCTGACGAAACACATATTCCTCAGGAACGTGGGGTCAACTCCCTTAAGAGATTCATACCTTTGTGGCTGGAATTTCTGTGATGTCATTTCTGTGCCATTTGAGGGACTCGTGAATGAGGAGGTTCTTGGACTTGACCATGTCTACAAGGTAACCAGAGACTCTTGGAGTGCCTCAAGAAGAAATCTTTTTAGATAGAAGGAAGTGAAGAAAAATTTCTGGGTGGTCTGTTTAAGGAGACCAGATGCTGAGTTAGGCAACATTAAAGTATACACTTAAACAGAAGTAAGAGGTTGTTCCAGAGTGTTTCTAGAAAGATCTATATATGCTCCTTTATCACCAGTGTCACAGAAACATTGATGAGGTCAAGATCTGAAAGTGCCAAGTAGCAAAAGATGAGTATGTCTATGGTAACAATTAATAAATTGTAATTAATCAAAACAGAAAACAAATAACGATTTCTGTCGCTTCCATCTCCGTCCTGCAGAAAGGAGTGACACCAGGATGTTCTTCTCAAAGCAGTTTATTCAGGAACCTTTCTTTCTGCATGCAAGCAGCAATCTCTCTTTTCTTCCCTTCCTCCCCTCCAGCCCCCAAGCACACTCCCTTATATCCTCCCTCAACTCTGCCTCCTCAGTCCAGACTGCGTAGTCTCAGTTCATAGGTCCACGTAACATGGCCTGATCTTGTGTCATGGTGCACCTGTGCAGCTCTCACAATGGACGTGGCTAGTTTCAGGTGTGTGAGGAAGTCAGGTGCTAGTCATGAGACTTAGCTGCAGTCCGGGGCGCCATCTTGGGACTGCCGCCACACCCGCTCCCCACATCCTTTGTGACTGTATAGCTCAGAATGGCTCCCTACAGATTTCAAATATAGTGAGTAGTAGTGGGTGTGAAATGATAATAATAAGGGATACTTTGTGTAATACCAACTAACTCTAGGTAGGAACTAATAGGCCATTTGGAAAAAAAAAGAAATGTATTGATAAGAGTTTTGTCAGTTTGACACAAGCTATAGTCATTTGGAAGATGGAGTCTCAATTTAGAAAATGCCTCCAAAAACCTAGAATGTAGCCATGCCTGTGGATTATTTTCTTGTTAATGATTAATATGGGAGAGCCCAATGAACTGTGAGCAGAGTTACCCCAGGTATACAGTTCTGAGAGCTACATAAAATGAAGACCAATAAACTACAGTAAGTGAGCCAGAAAGCTAGTTCACCTGTTTAATTTCCTGAAGCTATTGATGTGCTCACTCCCTGAGATTAACATCTTCCCTGAAGGATGGGTCATTTTACTTCACTTAGAACATCTGCATCAACTTCTCATTTCTCTTATTTCATCCTCCCCTTTTGAAATCCTGTGTCTTGTGAAGCATGTCTTCTTAACAGTCCATGGTGGAAAATTTTAATTTGGAGGAAATGCCATTCAACACACTTAGAAGAGCATAATTATGTCCCTATTCCCTGAAAAAACATAATAGACCATACCAAATATCTATTTACTTGTGTTAAGAGGAACACTCCTCCATTGTTGGTGGAATTGCAGACTGGTACAACCATTCTGGAAATCAGTCTGGAGGTTCCTCAGAAAATTGGACATTGAACTACCTGAGGACCCAGCTATACCCCTCTTGGGCATATACCCAGAAGATGCCCCAACATATAACAAAGACACATGCTCCACTATGTTCATAGCAGCCTTATTTATAATAGCCAGAAGCTGGGAAGAACCCAGATGCCCTTCAACAGAGGAATGGATACAGAAAATGTGGTACATCTACACAATGGAATATTACTCAGCTATCAAAAACAATGGCTTTATGAAATTCATAGGCAAATGGAGGGAACTGGAAAATATCATCCTGAGTGAGGTAACCCAATCACAGAAAAACACACATGGTATGCATTCATTGATAAGTGGATATTAGCCCAAATGCTTGAATTACCCTAGATGCACAGAACACATGAAACTCAAGAAGGATGACCAAAATGCGAATGCTTTACTCCTTCTGTAAAAGGGGAACAAGAATACCCTTAGCAGGGAATAGGGAGGCAACGATTAAAACAGAGGCAGAAGGAACACCGATTCAAAGCCTGCCCCACATGTGGCCCATACATATACAGCCACCCAATTTGACAAGGTGGATGAAGCAAAGAAGTGCAGGCCAACAGGAACCGGATGTAGATCTCTACTGAGAGACACAGCCAGAATACAGCAAATACAGAGGCGAATGCCAGCAGCAAACCACTGAACTTAGAATGGGATCCCCATTGAAGGAATCAGAGAAAGGATTGGAAGAGCTTGAAGGAGCTCGAGACCCCCATATGAACAACAATGCCAACCAACCAGAGCTTCCAGGAACTAAGCCACTACCCAAAGACTGTACATGGAGTGACCCTGGACTCTAACCTCGTAGGTAGCAATGAATATCCTAGTAAGAGCACCAGTGAAAGGGGAAGCCCTTGGTCCTGCCAAGAGTGAGCCCCCAGTGAGTGCGATTGTTGGGGGGAGGGCGGTAATTTGGGGAAGATGGGGAGGGGAACACACATAGAGAAGGGAAGGGGGAGGAGTTAGGGGGATGTTGGCCTGGAAACCAGGAAAGGGAATGACATTCGAAATTTAAATATGAAATGCTCAAGTTAATTAAAAAAAAAAGACTTTCCAATCTTCTAATTCTAGCCTAGAAGCACTCTCACAGGTTCTCATTCCTCCAACTGATCCCCATCTCGCCTTCACTAGACTTCTTTAACAATATTTTAAATTTTATTGCTTCAAAAGCTCACACATGTAAGCAATACATATCATTATATAAATCCTGGTCTTCTCCCTCGATATTAACATCATATCTATGTCTCAAATTCATGTTCTTTAAAAAGAAACAGATCACCACTGACTGAGTTCAATTAATAATGTCTCTTTGGTCATGGATATAGATTCATCCACGGAGGCATGGTCAACCCACAGGTGGCCACAACTCTCAAGAGAGAGGGATTCTTCTTTCCTCAGGAGCCATCACTACTTAGGAATGGAGCCCTATGTGTCCACGCACTTCCAATGATGGGATTTTACTGGCTTTATTTTGTGTAGTACTTGTAAAAGTAACCACATCTGTTGTGAGACTGTTTAGGTGATCCTATGTCATTTGCTGAAGACATCATTTGATAGCACCTCTCCACACTTCAGCATTTTCATTTCCTCTTCACAGTTTCAGGCCATGTTGCCTGACCCTTGATGGGCAGGGTCCAGTAGTTAGATTAATATAGTTATCCCATCCCAGACCCTTAGTTTTACCATATTGCATACTTATAAGTCTCTGCACATGCATCTCCATTACACACTCCAAAAAAAATGGCTCTGACCAAGTATAATCAGAGTGTATATCTATAGCTATAAACATAAATATTAAGAAGGCAGTTTGACATATATGTGAATAATGATCATGATAAATGCTGTCAGTTAGAGAGTGGGGTGTGAGCATTAAGTGGATTTGAGATAGAGGACTTGGGAGTCTGAAGGAAGGAAAGGAGAGAAGAAAAGTGATTTCATTATATTTTACTTAAAATTTTATATAATTGCATTTAGCAAAAAAACTGTTGGCTTCCTCAGAGATTCTAACCTGCCAAGCTTTGGGTTTATACCAGATTTCTTATGAAAAAGAGTCATAGAAACAAGAGACACACACACACACACACCGAGAGAGAGAGAGAGAGAGAGAGAGAGAGAGAGAGAGAGAGAGAGATATTAATGGAATAGAAGTGATACATGAATAAAAAATCAAGACACAGTAGAGGAACACTCCAAGTTAGGTAACAATTTATGCACAATTCATAAAATTATTCATAGACACTGAAATTAAATATTTTCATTTCTTATAGCTGGAGAAAATAAGAAAAGTGTTTCAATTTTGTTAAAAAATTTACCGTTGAATTTGTGTTTTCTTATTTATTTCATAAAGATAAATAATTTAGAAACAATTTTTATTCATCTCCCTCCAGGTTTATCTTACCTTATGAAGATAAATTACTTCTATTGCTGCCTGAAACAATTTTAGCGAATTCACTCGTCTTGATATATGAAAGCAGATTTACTCATGGACCTATTCAATACTACAATTAAATAAATTAAATTGTTCACATTTTTAACTTTAATCAATGGTCAATTCAGTGTAGAAAACTAAAATAATTTGTATGGATTTTAAAGTCAATTTTTAATTACAAATAAATTCTTTAAATTGCTACCCAATTATTTATTAAGTAATAGATTGTTTGTTGTCTACTATTGAACCAGACAATCTTCCATTAAGCATACCATGTAAACAAAGTTATTAGGTACAATAAAATTCAGCCACTTATACACACCAAAATTGATCATCATTTTTTAAAAAGTAAAAACCTATTTTGATTGAATGTTATTCAGCAAGTTATTGGGTATGATTAGATTACACAGCTATAAGTGAAATATAAGTAAGAAATTTGTTTTCCTGATTAAACAAAGTTGGACAGATTGTAGACCTGATTCAAATCATGTCTTCAGCTTTCTGTAAAGACACCAGAACTCCTCCCCATTTGACATTCTAAAGCAAGTTAAAACAATACTGAAATCACTCTAAATGACTCTAATATATTTACATAATTTATGTATATATGTAAATTGTGTATAGAAATATAATGCATAGGC
The DNA here is from genome assembly GCF_011064425.1 of Rattus rattus. NCBI lineage: Eukaryota > Metazoa > Chordata > Mammalia > Rodentia > Muridae > Rattus > Rattus rattus. The sequence continues at coordinate 40,730,501 of NC_046165.1, forward strand.
CCTTCTGGTTGCTGCCCTCACAGAGAGCTGAAACCCAATCCCAAGGAGTAATTTCAGGTCCGAGACCAGAGGTAAGAACAACTTTTCTGCTCCAAGTGACCAGCCTGTGGACTCAAAGACACAAAAAGGCAAAATTCCTCTGGGACCAGACATTTCTGGTTTCCAGCTGGAGCCCGAACCTCACTGATAACAGTCCACAGCTCCCTGCTCCCAACCACATGGGAGAGAGAGGTCATCGTCCAGACAGGTGGGCACTCCTGAGACTGCAGGGCAGGAGAGAGTGCCATTGCTGCCACCCTTGCCCACATCTCTGAGCCAAGAGGAAACTCTATAGGGCCCCTGGGAACAGGAAGATAGGGGCACTCAAGCTGCAGGTGTCCTGTAGTATAGACTGCTCCCAGATCTGAAGGAACCCGTACAAACAGCTTCCTGCACCCAAATCCCATGGGAGGGAGAGTTAGACTTTTAGAGGGGCAGACATGCCTGGGAAGCCAGACGAGACTACTTCTTGCCCATATTTCTGAGTCTAGAGGAAAATGCCTAGCTCCATCTGGGCCCACTGTGCACAGGGACCCAGGAGAAGGCAGGGCAGGCCCTTTTGAGAGCTCAACTTTTCTGCTCCAAGTGACCAGCCTGTTGGACTCAGAGTTGTTTTTCAGAGAGCTAAAAGCCAGCCCCGACGAGTGACTTCAGGCCCGAGAGCACAGGTAAGACCAACTTTTCTGATGCAAGTGACCTGCCCAGTGGACTCAGGACACACACCCTCAGGAACAGCTGAAGACCAGTAGACAGGAAAGACTACACGCCTGAAAGCAGAACACTCTGTTCCCATAACTGGCTGAAAGAAAACAGGGAAACAGATCTACAGCACTCCTGACACACAGGCTTATAGGACAGTCTAGCCACTGTCAGAAATAGCAGAACAAGGTAACACAAGAGACAATCTGATGGCGAGAGGCAAGTGCAGGAACCCAGCAACAGAAACCAAGACTTGTCAGAAAAACGGAAAAAACTACTGGCCCAAAACAATTGAAATGTAAATAAGAAATACCCAATTTAATAAAGATGGAGAAAAAAAAGTACTTTCAGTGTCCTAAGACAAAAAAATTGCTTTTTAATACTCGCATTTTCTAGAGTGTTCGGCCTCTCACAATTTACATACATTTCAGTTTGTTATTTGTTTTTCTTTATGTAATAGTTAAAAAAATCCATCATTGGGGTTGGGGATTTAGCTCAGTGGTAGAGCGCTTGCCTAGGAAGCGCAAGGTCCTGGGTTCGGTCCCCAGCTCCGAAAAAAAGAACCAAAAAAAAAAAAATCCATCATTGATTTTACTAATTATGTCAACTTTTTATGAATAAATGTAAATAAATATATAATGCATAGATAACAACAAGTGTATATATAAAACTAAATATATATAGTATATATATTTATATGTATATAGTATGTATGTAACTAAATAGATATAGAATAAAATATGAATTATGCATATGACTAAATATGTCTCTGACTATTAGAGTTACTTAGAAACTGATACACATAATATATAATATGAATTATAGATATAAGGTATAATTTATGTATTATATATGTATATTTCCTGGAACTTTCTTTGTAAACGAGACTGACCTTTAGTTCAGAGATCTTTCTGCCACTGCCTTTTGAGTGCTGGACTTAAAGATTTATGCCACCACACCCAGCTTTCATGTGTATTAAGAAATGTCCAAATAGTACAGAATTAAGCAAAATTTGCTCAATTTAAGAAGCAAAGAAGTGCAGACCGACAGGAGCCGGATGTAGATCGATCCTGAGAGACACAGCCAGAATACAGCAAATACAGAGGCGAATGCCAGCAGCAAACAACTGAACTGAGAACGGGACCCCCATTGAAGGAATCAGAGAAAGGACTGCAAGAGCTTGAAGGGACTTGAGACCCCATATGTACAACAATGCCAAACAACCAGAGCTTCCAGGGACTAAGCCACTACCCAAAGACTATACCTGGACTGACCCTGGGCTCTGACCTCATAGGTAGCAATGAATATCCTAGTAAGAGCACCAGTGGAAGGGGAAGCCCTGGGTCCTGCTAAGACTGAACCCCCCAGTGAACTAGACTGTCGGGGGGAGGGCGGCAATGGGGGGAGGGTGGAGAGGGGAACACCCATAAGGAAGGGGGGGGAAGGGATGTTTGCCCGAAACCAGGGAAAGGGAATAACACTCTAAATGTATATAAGAAATACTCAAGTTAATAAAAAAAAAAAAAGAAAAAAGAAACAGTATATTCATAATGAGAAACAGTTGCTACTGCTTTGAACTCATTTTTAATCCTGTGAATAAAAACTCCTGGAAAAGATGTGTCTTCATAGTCTCACATGACTGGAAGAGATTTTGTAGAGCAGAGCCTAGTTACAGTTTTGCTTTAGTTATACCTTTTTGGAGTAGTCTCTTCTTGTCCACCTCTTCAGTTGAATTAACACCTGGTAACTAATAGAAACATATTGGAATCAATTAACTTAGCAGAGTCTACTAATTCAAATGTTGTCCCCTCTCTGATCCTGACTTGCATATTTCTTAACCCTTTAACCCCCTCTCTTTAGCTTCTGAGAGAGGGGTTCCTTTTGGACATCCCCCTTCCCTGGTGAATTAAGTCTCCATAGGAGTACATTCATCCTCTCCCACCGAGGCCAAACAAGTCAGTCCTCTGCTATATAACTGTGAAGCCAGTCTCAGACCAGCACAAATATGTTTTTTTTTCTTTTGTTTTTTGTTTTTGTTTTTTTTGTTTTGTTTTGTTTTTTGTTTTTTGTTTTTTTTTTTTTTTATTGGTGGCTTAGTTCCTGGAGTTTCCAGGGATCCAGATTTGTTGACATTGTTGATTTTTCTATGGGGTTGCAATCCTGTTCAGCTCCTTTAATTCTTCCCCCAACTCTTCTATAGAGTTTCTAGACCTCAGCCTAATGATAGGCTGTAAGTATCTGTATCTGTCTCACTTAGCTATTGGTAGAGCCTCTCAGAAGTCATCTACTCTAGGCTCCTTCCTATCTGCAAACACAAGTTAGCATCAGTCAGAGTGCCATGGTTTTGTTTTGGAATGGATCCCAAGTTGGGGTGTTTTCTGTTCCATTTTTTTCCTACATTTCTTTTAGACATGAAGAATTTGGGGTCAAAACTTCAGAAGGTGGGTTGGACCACCCTACTTTGGTGGTCCAAACTACTGGAGGTGCCATCTTCCCACTGTTGAGCATTTCAGCTAAGGTCACCAACACTGAGTCCTGGAAGCCTCCTACATGCTAAGTTCCTGGGACTTTCTAGAGGTTTCCTGCACACCTCACCCCAACCTTCTACAGATGCCTATTTCCATTCATTCTCCTGGCCCTCTGGGCTTTTCTCCTGTACCTCCCAGAACTGATTCTGCATTCCCCACTTCAATCTCCTTCTTCAACCCAGGTCATTGCCTCCCTCCCACTACTTCCCATGACTATTTTGTTCCCTCTGCTAAGTAGGAGTGAAACATCCTTACTTCAGCCTTCCTTCTTGTTTAACTTCTGGTCTGTGGAATATATCATGGGTATTCTGCAAGTTTTGACTAATATCTGTTTATCAATGAGTACATACTGGATCTGGGTTGCTTCACTCTCAATTATATTTTTTAGTTTCATATATTTTCTGCAAAATTATTGATGTCCTCATTTTAATAGCTGAATATTATTTCATTTTATAAATGAACCACATTTTCTGTATCCTTTCTTTGGTTGAGGGATATCTGGGTTGCTTCCAGTTTGGGCTGTTATGAACGTAGTAGAGTACTGGTCCTTGTGGTATGGTAAGGCATCTTTTGGGTGTATGCCCTGAAGTTGTATAGCTGGATCTTCAAGTGGTACTCTTTCTAATTTACTAAACAACTGCCCAATTGGTTTCTAGAGTGTTGGTCCCAGTGTGCAGTATCACCAGCTTGGTTTCAGAAAATCTCCCCTGTGTCAATGTGTTTGAAGCTATTTTCCACTTTATCTTCTGTTGGAATTAATTTTTTTTCTATTTTGAGGTCCTTGATTCACTTGGACTTCAGCTTTGCAGGATGATAAATATGGATCAATTTGCATTCTTCTACATGTAGACCACCCGTTAGACCAGCACCACTTGTGGAAGATGCTTTATCCCCCCACTGTATGGTTTTGGCTTTCAAACATCAAGTGTCCTTAAGCCTGTGGGTTTATTTCTGGGACTTTGATTCTGTTCTGTTGATCAACTTGTTTCTATACCAATACCATGTGTGTGTGTGTGTGTGTGTGTGTGTGTGTGTGTGTGTGTGTGTTTTCACTATCGCTTTGTAGTACAGCTTCAGGTCAGTGATGGTGATTTTCTCCAGAAGTTCTTTTAATGTTCCAAATTGTTTTGGCTCTCTTGTTTTTTTCCATATGAAGAAGAGTATTGCTCTTTCCATGTCTGCAAAGAATTGTGTTCAAATATTCATGGGAATTGCATTGAATTTGTGGATTACTGTTGGTAAGCCAGCAATTTTCACTATAATCCTACCAATCCACACAAGCATGGGAGATGTTTTCATCTTCTGAGGTCTCCTTGATTTCTTTCTTAAGGGACTTGAAGTTCTTGTCACACTGTTCTTTCACTTTCTTGTTTATAGTTATAAACAATATAGTTCATATATTTGTGGCTATTGTGAATGGTATTGTTTCCTTAATTTCATTCTCAGTATGTTTATCATTTGTATAAAGAAATAGTATTGGTTTGTTTGAGTTATGGAAAATCTAAATTAAATGGATGATTTTCTAAATAGATACAGCTTACCAAAGTTAAGTTAATATCAAGGAAACTAAATATTCCTATACTCCCTAAGGAGATAGAAGCAGTCATTAAATGCCACCCCCCTAAAATAATTCCAGAGTCAAACGGTTTCAGTGCAGAATTCAACCAAACTTTCAAAGAAGAGCTAACACTCTCAGCAATTAAAACTATTTCACAAAATAAAAAGAGAAGGAACATTGACAAACTCATTTTATGAGGCCACAGTCACCCTGATACCTAGATCATGCAAAGATCCAAAAAAGGAAGAGAATTCCAGACCAATCCTTGTTATGAACATTGATGCAAAAATACTCAATAAAACACTGACAAACATAATCCAAGATCACATCAATAACTTCATCCAACATGATTAATTGCCTTTATGCCAGGAATGCAGCAGTGCATCATTACTTGAAAATATCTCAATATAAACTACCATATAAACAAATTGAAAGAAAAAAACCACTTCATTAAATTCTCACAAAATATTTAAAAAGTTCAACACACCCTCATAATAAAACACTTGGGGATATTAAGGATATAGGGCACATACCAAAATACATTTAAAGTAATATGCAGCAAGCCAATAGGCAACATCAAGTTAAATGGAGAGAAATTTAAAGCAATTCCACTACAATCAGGGATAAGGCTAGGCTGTCCAGTCTCTCATCTTTTCATAGTACTCCAAGTTTTAAGTAGAGCATTTAGACACCTAATGGACATGAAGTGTATACACATTGGAAAAGAAGAAGTCAAAGTATAGCTAGTTACAGATGTTATGATAATATATGCATAAATGACCCAAGAAATTCTAGAAAAAAATCTTTACAGCTGGTAGACACTTCAGTAAAGTGACCAAATTAAAAAAATCAGTAACCTCCTTTTATAAAAATGGTAAAGATGCTGAGAAAAACGTCATGAAATCAGCACCCTTCTCAATAGCCACAAATAATATAAAATATCTTAGGGTAACTTTAACCAAGACATTGAAAGTCCTGTATGATGAGACTATCAAGTCTTGAAAGAATAAAACTGAGAAAAATACCAACAAATAGAAATATCTCTCATGCTCATGGATTGCTAAGATTAACATAGTAAAAATTGCCATTGTACTAAAAGTAATCTACAGATTCAATACAATTCCCACCAAAATGTCAACCCAATTCTTTTTAGAAATGGAAAAAGCAGCTCTCAACTTCATATATAAAAACAAAATATCCTGGGGTTGGGGATTTAGCTCAGTGGTAGAGCTTGCCTAGGAAAGCATAAGGCCCTGGGTTGGTCCCCAGCTCTGAAAAAAAGAACAAAAAAAAAAAAAAAAAAAAAACCAAAAAAAAAAATCCCAGGATAGCTAAAACAATACAGTACAATAAAGATCTGGACGTATCAACATTCCAGGTTTCTAACTGTACTATAGAACAAAAGTAATAAAACTACATGGTATTGGTATAGAAACAGAGAGTTGATGAATGGAATCAAATTGAGTATTCAGAAATAAATGGACACACCTATGGACACCTGATTTTTGCCAAAGAATCCAAAATTATACAGTGGAAAAATGAATGCCTCTTCAAACCATGGTTGCTTATTTAACTGGATTGGTGTATATAGGAAAATGCAAACAGATCCATATTTGTCATGCTGCACAACACTCCATTCCAAGTAAAACAAAACCTCAACATAAAGCAGGGTATACTAAATCTCATAGAAGAGAAAGTTGGAAATATCCTTAAACACATTGGTCCATGAGTCATCTTCTTGGACAGCACACCAATGGCTCAGGACTAAGCTCAAAAAATAAAAAAAGGGGCCTCATGTAACTGAAAAGTTTTTGGAAGGCAAAGGACACAGTCAATAGGACAAATGGTAGCCTACCTATTTGGAAAAATCTTCACTAACCCTGCATGTGGCAAAGGGCTAATATCCAAAGTATATGAAGAACTCAAAAAATAAGACAATAACAAACCAAATAATCTGACTAAGTAATGAGGTACAGTGATAAACAGAGAATTCTCAATAAAGGAATCTTTCATGGCCAAGAAACACTTAAAGAAATGTTCAATGTCCTCAGTCATCAGGAAATGCAAATCAAAATGGCTGTGCAATTACACATGATACATACCAGAATGGCTAAAATCAAAAACTCAATCAACAGCACATGCTGGCAAGGATTTGGAGCAAGAGAGACACTCCCCATTGTTGATGGGAACACAAACTCACACAAGCACTCTGAGAATCAATATGGCAGTTTTTCAGAAAGTTGGGTATAGCTATACCTCAAGATCTTGCTATATCAAGCTTGAGCATTTATCTAAAAGAGTCTCTACCATAACCCGAGGATACATGGCCCCATATCTTTATAGAGGCTTTAATTGTATTAGCCAGAAACTGGAAACTGATCAGATGCCCCTCTGCTGAAAAGCAGATTTCGTAATAACCACACTTTATACTTTTATTATAACAGAAATATATTATTTTATGTTTTGTCAAAATCAGGTATTACATATGTGAGAATTACTATGTCACTATTACACCTATCAGATAATTGTTCACTTTTATTGATTTTCATATTTACTGTAATCTGAATGATAGTGTTTCCTCAAATTCATATTTAAATTCTAATAAGGTGATGATAGAAGGAAGGTGGATGGAAGGTGATTAATTATTTATTGAAGATTCTTTAAGGACAGGTCTATTATCATAGAGATCCAAAGTCTTAGTTTAAACCTTCATTTATGTGAATACATAATGGGATACTTCTGTGCTGGAGAAAACATGCTCCAGAAAGGCACAGAATTTGCAGACAAACATGTTTTTCAGCTTGCTAAATTATGAGCCATAACATATTTTGTGTATAAGCTCCCAACTGTATAATTTCTTTTATCAATTCAAAGGTACTAACAAACCACTTAATCATAATAAATATATTCTAAAAAATAAAATTTAGATTTATATACTAACATTTTCTTTTTTTGTTTTTTCTTTATTAACTTGAGTATTTTTAATATTTTCTATTCATATATCCACATCTCAGAACATTATTGGATATATCTCACTAAATAAATATCCTTCAAATAATGACAATAAATTATGTGCAACGCCATAGTTTTTATCATAAAAATAAAGATTAATGTAAGTTAGTAAGTGTAGGTTAATAATCTATGATAGTTAAAATATATGCCTGTATATAGATTCCTCTGAGTCTACTTAATTATATGCATGAAAACTTAAACTTGCCTGAAACACTTGGAAATCCTCTGTAAGTAAAAATATTGTACTAATGGCTACCACAATAAGTTAAATTTGGCTAAACACAATTATACTATTTATTTTAACGTTAAGTGAAACTTTTCCATAATACTAATACTACCTCATGGAACAGTAAAATTACACACACACATATGAATGATACTCGAAGTTGAATAGAATGTATGTTAACAGTATATTTAATAATTATAACCACATAGTGTGTTTTCTCTAGTGAAATCAATGATACTGAATTAGTCACATATCAAAAAATTTATCTTAATTTTATGAATTTGTAATTTTATAATATTTAGAGTTTGTATGGATTTTGTTACTGGGATTCAGTAGCCTTATATTTAGATGTGCATCAATTTTCTTAAGTAGTATATTAGAGAAAGATATATGGGAGATTTAAAATGGTAGTTTAAAAGGGGGAAATAATATAAATCTAGTATCATATCAAAAATAAAAGAAATAAATAATATCAAAATTTTTAATCTTTTAAAAAAGAATTTTGGACCATGAATTTGTATCTTTTCTCAACATAGCTCAATGCTTCTTAAATAAGCTGAGTTTCAGGTTATTGTCTATTTAAGTCTATCAGTAAGTTTTCATTTTGATATGATTATTCACTCTGTCAGCACCAGTGTTTTGACTTCTAGTAATATACCTTAGAGAATTCAATGATGCATCAATTAGTTTCTTCCATAATGATGAGACTTCCATTTTTCCTATTATGCTTTTGTCTTTAGTAAAACTCACAGGAAATGATAAGGCTCGGGGTGTGGAAGTTCCACACACCATTCTGCTTGTTGAATGTAATATGGGAACTTTGGATTGGGTGGTATTCCTTCATGAGTTTAAGGAGACAAGCAATTGGCTCATAGGATATAGCGGTCATTATAGAAACCATGAGAGACAAAAACAACTAGAAAACAAAGTAACAACATAAGCATTATGTGCCTGTCTTCATACAGAAAATAATAGATGATCAGTGAAAATGCACAATAAGAATTTCCAATATTATTAAAAAGAAAAAACTGAAGAGAATAAGTATGACTTGGTATTGTAGAAAAAAAGACCTGGGGCAGATTAAGCTGAATTGGAAAAGAACGACTGCTTCTGCATTATCCATACAGTATGTGAGAAGGACTTATTAAGCTACTATTGAAATTTAAGAGGTAGCCTAGTGACTGAACATGCTGACACACTACATCTAACTTGCAGAAAGTTTGAAGTGTGATTTCAAGTCCTTGACATGCTTGATTCTCCCAACAGTGCCTTCATTGTTAATTAAACTTTTATGGCCCCTCTTAATTGAATGCATTATTTATCATCTGAACCAATAAGCAAGCAAAAGTCTCCAAGCATCAGAACTTTATACCCCGTGTATCATGGGGGTATCCAGGGGTAGGCTTATGACAGATATATATGATTGGAATAATTTAATCAATCAATGAAGTGCTTTTGAAGCATGGGAAGGAAGTCAGTGACATAAAAAGGGGCATAAACATATTGCCGTTTAAGATTTAAGTCCCCGTTTTCTCAGATAAACTTCCAATGATATAAGAAGTGGTTCAAAAGGAAAAGGTTTGTTCTCTTGAGTCAATGCAAGAAACATAATTAAATAACACAGAAGTTTTCTTTATCGGTGTGTGCCTTTGTGTTCCTCTTGGAAATCTTTCTTATTTTTCAAGTGGTTACTGCAATGTTCTGTATTTGTACCTTCATTTTCCTTTTACAGGTTCACAACTATCCTCTGCTTCAGCAATTTTCTAGTTATGTGGTTTCTGAATAGAATCTTGTACATAGAATTTACAGATTTGGACCATATAATCTAATCTCCTCACACAGGTTTAGTAATTCATCATCTTCAAAATCAATTCCTTATTCTTCTCTCCAAGGAGATTGCCTAAGGAAAGGCATTCTCCATCTAAAGCATTTTCATTCTAATAGTTATGATTCAGTATTATACAGAAAGAGAAGGAGATATTGACAAGAGGAAGGTTAGGGATGTGCTGAAGGTTTATCGTTCAGAGAGAGAAGATAGGTTACTTCTATAATCTCCTCCACATCTTTCCCCAATATTCTTTTGGGTTTTAAAGTTGCTTTTAGCCTTGCAATTTCCCCCCTTTGGTTGATGTTCATGACATATGTGCATCTCTTTTACTTATGATAAAGGACTTCACAAATAAATAGGTATTTTTAAATTCTCTGTACTTTTATGAAACACAGTAACCCTAACTTTATGTATACTTAGACACCATTTGACAGCATGAAGACCTCAGTCATAAGAACTGAAGGCAAATTTTTGTATATTTCTACTATTAAATCTAGTAGTGATTCTTATGAACAAGAAACCACATGCTGACTTATTCAGAAAGGACAATCCATCTGGCTATTAATCCATACAAAACAACATAAGGGTGGCCTCTATAAATCAGAATCTTAACTAATAAGTCAACCGTATAAACCTCAACTGGTTCCGTTTATTCCAACCTTCCAGCTCTCCTCATGCATTTATTTTAGCATTAGGAAAATCAAGCAAATATATTAATAAAAGAACTCCTTCCCAGGATGGATATATAAGAAAATATTTTGCTGTTATGTGTGCATTACCATATTATAAGCACAGACATATTATGAAGTCACTACATATTTAGGAATCTATTATATTAAGACCAAAGAGCAGAGCAGAAGACAAAACATTAATTTCCCTTATATCCCTCAAGAGACAAAAGTATCTAGCATGACTGTTTCATGTCTATCCCACTAAGTTAAGAAACTTCTGTCTTAATAGTGTGCTATGAACAGATGTTGAACTTCAATCTTTTAACTATTTTAAAGTAAATGTAATTGAAAATGTACTTAATTTCCATAGCTATTTTTTTGTGTGTGATTTCATATCACAATTTTATTTGCTTGGTCACAGAAACTTGTCCTGACCATGGTTTCAAACCCAAGAAGAATCTGTCTTTCACTAACCAAAAGCTGAGTGAACATCTCAGTGGAGATAAATAAGGTCAAGTTCTGCTTAAGCAGGGTGCAGGGTGTGGAATAAATTCAGCCCACAAACAAGACTTCCAACAGTATATAGTAAAATAAGGACTCAGCAGTTTGGTTCATGGAAGTAAAGTCAAAATGGTGTTCATATTCTTAGGGGATGGGAATAAAAACAAAGTATGCCTATCTGTCATGTGATTGAAAATAGAAATGTAAGTTTTATGTTTCTAGTAAGGCATTTACAGTTTTAGCCCAGGTGGTTACTAAATGCAGTTGGGAATTCAATATATTACATATAAAAACCATCATAACATTACTAGGAAAAGATAGGAAGTTTCTAAAATAATAGCATTCAAAATACAAACATTGTATAGTATGAAGTTCCAGGGTTAATTTTTAATTTTATTTCCCATATTTGGAATTAAAGAAACAGGTACTTTGTGATTGATAATGGGTAATGTTAGTGCTTTGGAATACAAAATGGTTAGGTAAATTCTTTCTTTCCTTCTTTCTCTTTTTTTCTTCATTCTAATCATTCCTGTTTTTCTTCCTTCTCTTTTCCCTTTCTTTCTTTCTTTTAACAGATTTCTCCCTCTCTCAGATGAAGCAGTACAAATTGTGATCTATTGAGATGTCTATCAATACAACAGTAAGTAGTCATATCTTCTAGTATTGGCAAAATTATATGGACCAAGAAACAACAGAAAAATACAAATAATCTAAATAAATAAATAAATAAATAAATAAAAAACCTAGACTAGCAGATTTTAGCAGGGAGCAGTAATAAAATTATGTAATTATTTTATATGTACATACATATGAAATTGTTAAAGAACAAAAAGACTCATTAAAAATGTTTTCAAATCCTTAAACAAAGGCAGATTTTTAATGTTGCATATCTATTTGAATTGCTCCCTGTGTTCATGTATTGAACTTCTCATGCAGTTAAATTGATTGCCTGGAAACCACACTGTAAAAAAAAATAATAACCAGAGTAAAACAAAGTTTATCACGGGAAAAACCCATTGCAAATGTTATGGAAATGGTGTGGTATTCAACTATGGAAGTTGAATAACAACCTAAAGAGAAATAGAAATGATCCTAGAGCTAAACCTATGGTTAAAAAGTAAACCTTTTCTCTGGGTCCTCAAGCCTCTACAGGACTAGGCACATCAAGAAGTGGGGTTGTGAGGCATGGGGTGGTGAACTCTGTAAGGCTAGAAGGGGGCAACGTTTGGGATATAAATAGATAAAATAATTAATTATTTTTTTTCAAAAAAGTTTACATTTAAAATAAAAAAGTAAACATCAAAGTTGATTATTGTCAATGTATCTTTTATTCATCTGGTATAATCGTCATCTTGGAGGCTTACTGCTGAAAAAGTTTACCATTTCTAGATCTTTCTGAATTCTGGATAGATGCCTCAACTCAGTTGTGCTGGCTCAAACTCCTCTCCAAGCTGAATGATTCAATCTGGCTTCTCTAAGATCGTTCTCTGTCTCTGTCTCTGTCTCTGTCTCTGTCTCTCGCCGTCTCTCTGTCTGTCTCTGTGATGCTCTCAGACGTCACACCTCTCTTACCTGTTGTCTTGAGAATTGGCTGTAATCTATCTCTGACTCATTCTGTCAACTCTTTCTTTGATTCCTCAATTAGACATCAGTTTCAAACATGACTGTTTCCTTCTACAAATTCTCCTTACCTTCATCATTTGGATTGAAACTGAGTACTAAGAGTATGTCTGTATTACAGCCAGAAGGATTCCAGTCAGATCATACAGACCTAGCAGTTCTTTGGATATAATCCCTTGCCAGAGAAACTGTTTTGCTGGATCAAAATACTCACTACAAATGAAATGTTAAGCATATAACTAAAACAAGCATGTTCAAAAAAGGCTTTGGCAGTTAGTACAGAGAAAACGTTTTAATAATTAACATTAAAACATAAATCATTGAAAAAATACAAAATAGCATACCATTAAATTAGTGTTTTATAAAAACTAATAAAAGGAATAAAAGGTAAATGTTCTCAGAACACTTTAACTCACATAACACTAGAAAATAAAAAGAATATTTAAAACACAAGTTAAAAAAGAAAGATGAAACTGTTCAAACTGGTACAAACAAGCATTAAATCTAGAGATGTCCAATACAGGAGTTATATAAATGCAAAATAAATATCTATACAAATATCTCATATTATGCCTTCTGTTGCAGGAATTCCCATTTAAACTACAGTGGCAGTACACCTATATGATCGGCATCGTTGGTTTAAATGTAAGGAAACATGATACAGCTTGGTCTTAATTTGGGACCTGGGCAACTGGGGTGGGGGCTGTGTAAAAAGCTGTTGGCTGTATGAATATGAATATGAATATGAATATGTCCTTCTAGGTGAGATGCTTTGTCTGGCCTCAATGGGAGATAAGTACTTAGCCTTGCGGAGACTTGAAGTGCCAGGATGGGAGAATGTCTTGTGGCCCCACCATCTCACAGGACAAACGGAGGGGGAATTGGAGTAGAATTATAAGAAGGAGTGACCGGGAGGGGTGCAGCGTGCTGGATATAAAGTGAATGATTAGGAAATTAAATTAAATTAAAAGAAGTTTAGTATATATATTTCTATATAAATTAATATATACATATATAAAGATGTATATATACTCACACACATGTAAAAAGAAACATGATATAAAACAATATTAATTAGCTATGCCAAAAATATTTTTTCCACTTTATTAATCAAGTCAACTTACAACAAGCAAATGCAACAGCTGTTGAATTTTGGGGCTTTCATCTCATCAATATTTTAAAAGTATTTGCATATCAAAACCAGTATAGAAGCATTTAATGAAATTTTATTCTACCCAAACTATAAACAATTCAAATGTCCCTCAACAGGAAAGTGGTTAAAGAAATGGCAGAGCACAATAACCTAAACTTTTGTGAATCCCCAGTGAGTTACAGTGACAACAATTTGAGAGGTCCAGTTATATGATTCCATTTGTACTCAAGTAAAAGTCTTCCGAGTAAATTCTCTGACACACATTAGTGGTTATCTGAAGATAGGAGCAGGTGTTAAGAATTAGAGTAGAGGTTAAAAAAGCAAAAGTTGAAGGTATATCTCAATGATAGAAAATACTGTCTGTCTTTTATCTATGTGATTCCTGAATTCGTTTATCAGCATTAAAAAAAAGAGAAACACCAAAATGTAATAGCAAATTTTAATGTAACATAAGGATATACACATAATTTTTATACTTTAATATAACTTCTAAGAAATGACACTAAAAGAAATTAGATAAAAGACATACAATTTTTCTATAGTGTTTTCTTTAAATGTACTTGGTTCTGTGACAAAATAATAGAGGAATATGCGGTTAAAAAGTAAAATGAATGATGATGATGATGGTGGTGGTGGTGGTGGTGGTGGTGGTGGTGGTGATGGTGATGATGATGGTGATGGTGACCGTGATAGTGATTGTGATGGTGATGGTAATGATGATGGTTTGCTAAATTTTGCATGAGACTTGACCTATACTTTCAAAACTTTTATTACATTGTGTGTTCTGGTTAATAATACAAATACTCGTTTTAAATATATTCCTATTTTTTTTAACAGTTTAGAAAGCTGTAGGTTCTTGTAGTGACCTGAAAAAAATGAATAATTTCAAGTATGCGATTATTCCAAGAAATTTCTCACACTAATAATAGCATATTGCACAAACAGGTCTGCCCTTACAGTTTGGATGTTAAATTTCTTGTTTTTCAAAAATTTATATATAGGTGGTTTGGTTCCTAGTATTTGGCTCCATTGGAAGATGAAATCTGTTGATATGTCTGAAGGCGACTCAGGATTTGGTCTTCTGATTTATCGCTTGCTTTCAGCACATCATAAGGCAAGCCCCTCCTCTATGATACCACCAATTCAAACTTAAAGCAGTGGGAACATTTGACTGCAGAAGGAAACCTTCCAACTGTGGAACAAAATAAATATTTCTGCTTCTTAGATATTAAGTATTTTGTGATAGAATTATAGTTCTATCTAATATATTGCCTAACAACACTACTTTTTTTTGATTTTTTAAAACTTTTTGTTGATTCTTTGTGAGTTTCACCTCATGTACTCCAAGACTACTCAGCTCACCTTCCCTTTGCATCTGCCCTCTGCCCTTGCCACCTCCCTTCCAAAAGGAAATAAGGAAAAAAAATTCTCCTGGAAACTGCAGTGTGTCCCAGTGTGTTACATAGTACACCATTTGGTCACACTTCCTGCAAATGTTCATTGCAATGGGTCAATGGTCTGTTTTGAGGTGTTGGGCTCCTGATACTCTACTTTATGCAATCTATACTCTATTCTCACCAGGGCTTCTCTTGGATATCCTGCTGTTGCCCTGTGTCAAGGACATCCTGCTGTTTTGGATCTGCAGGAACAGCCCTTTCAGATGTTTCAGCATATTATAGATAGGGTAGATGTTGGGGTGGGCAGGCCTACTTAATGCCCTGGACCTGTGCCTGGACTGTAGTTGAGTTGATCAGCCCACGAGCTCACCTGTGCTCCCATCACCAAGGCAAGCTCTTCAGTACTTCCCAGTCTAGTTTACCTCGTGCTGCATGGGCTTTGAATAGGGTCAGCTCTCATGTCCTCCTGTCTTGTCCTTGACCAGTGTCAACAAAGCTATCAGCACCAGGGCCACCTCGACTGTACTATCCAGGCATGGTTCAGGACCTGGTCTCCAAAATGCTGCAGCTAGTGAGAGATGGGACTGTACATTCTCTCTTATGACTTAGGGTCCAACTCACCTGTTTGCTGGAGGCAGTGGCAGGAGCAAGAGATCAGGAGGGCATTTCATAAGCTACTCTACAGCAGACAAGGGTCAGGGCCAGTTCTCCTGAACTCATGCCCTGGTGCCAGGTTACCAGTTCCCACTCTGTCAGGGTCACCCCTGATGCCCAGGAAAGATGTAGGGCCAGTGCTCCAGAGCATGTTAGCTGGCAAGGGTTGGGGCCATCTTAGCACAGTGCCTTAGACAACAATCTAGATAAGGGCTATCTGCGTAGGTTTTGCTGGTAACATGAACCTGTGACATCAAGACAGACACTAGCTGCCATAGAACCATGGACTCAGCAATAGCATGGACCTAGATGCCCCCATGGCCTAAGTAGCAGCACAGGCCACCCAAATCACCATGTGCTATTCAGTCTCATTGGCTATCAGTTTTCCACATTGTCTCCAGTGACAACCAAGAACCATGGACATTCTCTAGGCCTTCAGTGATAACTTGGGCTGTAGACATTGACAAACACCCCAGCTGCAGCTGGACCATGGATCCAGACATTGTGCTGTGGGGGGAAGCTTGGGCCAGGAACTCACCATGACCTCCTCATATCTCTCTGTTCCTCACTGCCCTTGGGTTTTCAGTTTGGCCTTCACCCACTGAGTATGACCCACTATGTACTGCTTTCTCTTGTCTTTCCATTGCCTACTCCATCTTTCTCAGATTTTCATGACACATCTGTCCATCATACTGGTGCCTGGGACAGGTACTTGGGAGTCTTTTGTCCAGCTGCCCAGTGTTGGTGTGACCCGTTCTTGGTTGTCTTTCTTCTAGCTTCCCAGGGATGGTGGGCCAGGGTACATGCTTGGCTGTTCTTAACATAAGATTATTGTAAGACGCCTCTTGACCAACTACATTTAACTTTAACATTAATAACTAACTTTGTAAGAATATATATATATATATATATTAATCTTTCCTGTAACTTTTCATGTGCTTTTAATTATTACCAATAGAGATTTCATTCAAATTTTCAACTACCACTGTCCTTTTCTTTTTCCTTCAGAAGAACCTAAACAACCAGTGAGGCTTTGCTTTGCAAGACAACTCAAAATATTACTTCACGTATTCTATGGAATCAGAATTACACATAGACCGAAATGCTTTTATTTTCATTGTTGGTTGTTATTTTTATTGGTGTTAATGAGAGGGCATGGTAGAATCAAATTATCTAATTATGAAGAGAGTACTAATGTTCTTAAAAAACAGAATTTTTGACTCACCAATGTGTAAATATTTATAATTGGCCATTTTGTGAGGTAATTGGTTCACTTGAAGTTCTGAAATCTAATCTTCATGATAGGGTTTATGTCTATACTTGAAGAGAAACACCTATCAAATACACACATACACACACACACTTTCTTCCTCCCCCAGTTTCCCCTTAAGGAACTAAGCAGTCAAAGAGAAAGCACCTATTAGTGGAAGGAGACCTCTTACTATTTTAGATATGGTTAGTTTTTATCAGTTTAAACTGACTACTTCAGATATCTTTTGTGTGTGTGTGTGTGTGTGTTTTCTTTTTGTTTTTATTGGATATTTTTATTTACATTTCAGATGTTATTCCCTTTTCTGGTTTCCTGGACAAAAGCTCCCTGTCCCATCCCCCTCCACTTCTATAAGGGTGTTCCCTTCCTCATCCCCCTTTTCCCACCCCCACATTCCCCTACACTGGGAAGTCCAACCTTGGCAGGACCAAGGGCTTCTCCTTCTATTGGTGCCCAACAAGGCCATCCTCTTCAACAAATGCAGCTGGAGCCATGGATCAATCCATGGATAGTCTTGGTGTAGTTCCTGGGAGCTCTGGTTGGTTGGCATTGTTGTTCTTATGGGGTTGCAAGCCCCTTCAGCTCTTTCAGTCTCTTTCTAATTCCTCCAACGGGGATCCTGTTCTTAGTTCAATGGTTTGCTACTAACATTCGCCTCTGTATTGGACATGCTCTGGCTGTACCTCTCAGGAGACATTTATATTAGGCTCCTGTCAGCATATCTTAAGGAATAATCTCCCATTCCTGATAAGCTGATTCTTTCAATGTACATTTGGAGTCCAGTGTCCATTTTGTAGTATGTAGAATTCATAATCTAACTATTATAAACACTATTTCTTTTATTCATCTACTGGTTCAGATAATAGTAGCCAAATGTTACAGGAAGAATGTTAATTCTCAACTTAGTAGAATAGCTCTTGTTTCTTTCCTGACCAATGGAGTAATTTCTTTTCCTGAAACCGATTTCTTTCTTTCTTTTTTTAAAGGACAAAATAGTGTATTTGCCTTATAGTTTTACAGGTTTAATCCACACCCCCTTGTGCCAGGAGGAGCACCTTTACCTCATGGTACAAGCATCTTGGCATAGTCAGGATATTTTAAAAGCTATAAATAGAAAACAGGTGCACAGAGGCAGTAGTCCTCAACTTTCCTAATGCCATGACCATTTTTCCCAAGTAAATGCTTTATTCTTTTAATTTTATTTTTCTTGGATATTTTATGTATTTACACTTCAAATCTTATCCTCTTACCCCCCTCTCCCTTATCCCCTCTCCCTGCTTCTGTGAGGATGCTCCCACTCCTACCCACCCACTCCAACCTCAACCCCTTGACATTCTCCCAACGCATTGGGAAAATGAGCTTTCCCAGGACCAGGGGCTTTTCCTTCCATTGATGTTAGACAATGCCATCCTCTTCTACATATGCAGCTGGAGTCATGGATCCCTCCTTGTGTACTTATTGGTTGGTGATTTAATCCCTGGCAGCTCTGGTGGTGTCTGGTTGGTTGATATTGTTGTTCTTCCTATAGGTTTGTAAACCCCTTCAGCTCCATCAGTCTTTTCTCTAACTCATCCATTAGGGTTCCCTTGTTTAGGCCAATAGTTAGACAACATCAGCAAAGTTGCTGGCTATAAAATTAACTTAAACAAATCAGTAACCTTCCTCTATTCAAAGGATAAATAGGCTGAGAAAGAAATTAGGGAAATTACGCCCTTCACAATAGTCCCAAATAACATAAAATACCTCAGTGTGACTCCTAACCAAGCAAATGAAATATATGTAGGACAAAAACTCAAGTCTCTGAAGAAAGAAATTGAAGAAGATCTCAGAAGATGGAAAGACCATCTCATGTTCATGAATTGGCAGGATTATTATAGTAAAAATGTCCATTTTGCCAAAAGCAATCTACAGATTCAATGCAATCCCCATCAAAATTCCAACTCAATTCTTCATAGAGTTAGAAAGAGAAATTTGCAAATACATTTGGAATAACAAAAATCCCAGGATAGCAAAAACTATCCTCAATAATAAAAAAAAATCTTCTGGGGGAATCACCATTCTTGATCTCAAGCAGGATTACACAGCAATAGTGATAAAAGTTGTATGCTATTGGTACAGAGATAGGCAGGTAGATAATTGGGGTAGATTTGAAGACCCAGAAATTAACCACTACACCTATGGACCCTTGGTCTTTGACAAAAGGAGCTAAAATCATCCAGTGGGAAAAAAGATAACATTTTCAACTCAATTCTTCATAGAGTTAGAAAGAGCAATTTGCAAATTCATTTGGAATAACAAAAACTCAGAATAGCAAAAACTATTCTCAACAATAAAAAAACTTCTGGGGGAATCAATATTCCTGACCTCAAGCTGTATTACAGAGCAATTGTGATAAAAATTACATGATATCAGTACAGAGACAGGCAGGTAGATCAAGGGAATAGAATTGAAGACCAAGAAATGAACCCATAGACCTATGGTCATTTGACCTTGACAAAGTAGGTAAAACTATCCAATGGGAAGAAGTCATCATTTTCAGCAAATGGTACTGGTTCAACTGGATGTCAGCATGTAGAAGAATACACACTGACCCATGCTTATATTCTTGTACAAAGCTCAAGTCCCAGTGATCAAAGACTTCCACATAAAAGTAGATGCACTGAAACTAATAGAAGAGAAAGTGGGGAAGATCCCAGAACACATAGGCACAGGGAAATTTTCCTGAAACTGATTTCTAGATAAGCAGATAGCAAGGCCACAGAAAAAGCATTTACACTTCAGTCATCAGTGTGATGAGTATCAAGTTTCAGCATTTGTATTCTGTCCTTCAGTTCCTGAGCTCATGAATCTCAGTTACTGTAAATCTCTGTCTTCTCGGTTTTTCATGGATAAATGATCTTCCTTTTATTCAAACATTAATGTTTAATAATAATATATAAGGGGTATATTGGTATTTAGTTTTAATATATGGAAAAGATATAAAAGAAAAGGATGTGGAGAGAGTATAAACTTACAACTTTAGTGTAAATAAATTGTAGATACATGCAAAATGATGATAAGTATCTGTCTACTGTGTGTTTGAGATTGCTGAGTGATTAAGTAAGGATTCATAATTATCATTACATATAAACAAAAACAATAGAAAGAAAAAGAGCCATGTGATGTTACCGCTGATTTTACTATCACATGATTAACCTTATCACAAAAGTTGTTTATAATGTGTTTGCCAATGAAAATATCCTACAACTTAACTATGTGGACCTTTGTCATTATATCTGACTATATTTGCTAGAAATTAACAAACTTAGTAAAAAGCAATTCTTTTTGATTTCTTTGTTAAATGACTACAATCATATTTCCTAATAGTAAAATAGTTTCATTAAAATATTTGAAAAAATGAAAACAATATCAAATATCATATAAACATTTAATAATGAAATCTCAGATATAAATATTATTATTATTATTATTATTATTATTATTCAGCAGACTACTGTTGTTTGATAACTGGTTGGGGGATGGTATACTTTTCAAGATTTTGGTTTTGTTTTTCAATAAAATTAAATGGCGAGAAGCTAGGCGTTCAATTTTGCTGGAGTTCTTCCTTCAAAGAAAGGGGTGTTTCAGCAGCTTTCCACTCTGCTCTCCAGCACCATATACTTTTGTGCTCTCAGCAGGTTTTTTTTATTTGTTTGCCTTGCCTTGTTTTGTGCTGTGTTGTTTTGGCTTTTGTGTATGTTTCTTGATCATAAGTCTCATAAATCATCCAATGAATAGAGTACTAATGGTCCTTTGCTTCATATAACTTCCCAAGGGATAGAGCCCCTGCAAGATGCAAAAGGAAGAAATGCTACTATTAAGTGATAGAAAATCTGTTAAGGAAATCAATTTCCCTGAAAGTGAAAACACTTGTCTACTCCTGCAATTGGTTTATAGTAGAATCAAACAAATGTACAAATAAACAACCCACATAAATCTTCTCTGATACTTGAACAATCTTAAGACCAAAATTTACTGTTTCAAGATTCTAAAAGTGAACAACTAGTCAGCTGATTAAAACATTGTTATAGTTGTTTCTTAGTTAGGATTTTCTCAACTGTGAACAGACACCATGACCAAGGCAACTCTTAAAAGTTCAATATTTAATTGGGGATGACTTCAGGGTCATAGTTTCAGTCCATTATCATCAAGGCAGAACATGGCCTCATCAAGGAAGTCATGGTACAGGAGGAGCTAAGAATTCTACATCTTTATTTGAAGGCGGCTAGCAGAATACTGGCTTCCAGGCAGCTGAGATGAGGGTCTTAAAATCCATGGCCACAGTGACACACCTACTCCATCCAGGCCCCACCTCTAAATAATGCCTCTCCCTGGGTCAAGTATATATAAACCATCACAGATTTCTAAGAGAAATTACTAAGTTGCTGTGAAATCATACAAGTCCAGTTCTATCAATGAAACTTTCACAAAAAAAAGACAAAGCATTCAAAAAAGATATATGATTAAGTTCAAAGAGCAAGATAAAGAGTATACTTTGAGACTCAATGAATACTTGAGACTCAATGAATGTGACCCAGATTATAAACTATTTCCTAATGTGGTAAAATAAAAAGACTTAAAATGGAAGTGAATATAGATCATTTGAAAAAGAAATATAAAATGATTAGACACTAAAATTAACTGTTATGTGATACATTTAGCAGTATATCCAGATTGTATCCCTAATGAGCTCAAGAAGCTATAATCGAGATCTCACAGTAGTATTGGGAGGTAAGTATATATAAATGAAGATATTACATCGATAAAAGAGAAAAAAGTTAGTTGTCTGTGATCAACAGTGACATATAATATGATTAAGGAATTATAGCTAAGTCATCAGTTTGTATATCTGAGGTAAAATGGAGTTATGATAGCAAGCCATAGTGGGGGAAATAGAATTTCAATTTCTTTAAAGATTTAAATACCAGGAAAATATATATTAGTTAGACATATAAATAAAATCAAACAAAAATGAAATATTGAAATTATTTTAAGTCCAAAATGGAGCAAGCCATGCACTAAGTCAAAAAACAAACAATGACAATGATGATATGAAGATATCATGATGATATGCACAATGAATATGATATGAAGGAAGAGTGAGAACCAACAGTTCTGATGGGTAGAGCCTTTAGTTATAAAGCAGTTATGTATAGACCTGTACTTAATCTACCTCAATTCACAGTCAATGAATTTCTTTATATATTGAGATTTCTATTAATCTTGGCTGAATCTGTAGAATTATTTTTCCAGCCATTTGGTTGAAGTTATACTACCACCATTTATTCATTTATAAGTGGTAGCATTTTTTAAACATTTCATTATTTAGGTAGTAAAATTTCTCATTTTAATTTATTTCAGATTACAACTGAGATCTAAAATGCCATATAATTAAGTATGAAAATTTTTATTTGTTTGTACATATCAATATATTTAAGTATTATAATAAAGTCATAGTATAATATCATTCTAAACTAAGATTTATTTGCAAATAATGAGTTACTATGTATTTACATCAGAACTACATACTGATAAACTGCATTTCGCTAGGTTTGATCAACAATAATGTGAAAACCTAAAAAGTTGTATTGAAAAATTTTATTTACCCATTCAAAATATTCAATATTGAATTTTTTTCTATAGGCCTCCTAGTCTGGTGAATTCTGTCACTTGTGAATATGCTCAATTGGTGCACTGACTTACCTATCTTGCATACCTACATAGATATATATATATATATATATATATATATATATATATATAGAGAGAGAGAGAGAGAGTGTTTTTTTCTCATTTCCTCATAAAGAAGGTGTTTGTTTCATTTCCTTAAAGTGATCAATAATATATCAATGCACTTCCATAAATATAGAATGAGAAAACACATCACATAACTTACAGAAAAATTAATAAAAACTTTAATTTAGAGAATATATCAAGAATATTTAAGAAAAGCATTTCTAATAAAAATAAATGTTTCTGTACATCTTTCAAAGAATTTTATTCCCAGAAATGTCCTTCATATCATTGCTCCAAATACCATGTATTGTCTCACATTTCTTTTCACCCCTTCCAATATATCAATTCACACACCATATATTATGAATCTGCTCTAGAAAATGTACCTATATCTTCTTATCCACTTGCATATATATATATATATATGTATATATATATAATCTTTTTATGTAAGATGTATTATAGTTGCTACAATTGGAGTGAAATCTTTATCTATGTCCCTAAAATATTTACTCTAAATATTGCATTTAGCAAAATTTTATGAAACATTAGTTGAATATTATCTTATAGAACTGCTTCTATCAGATAAAACAGTTTCTGATTGCTCTTCTTTGACCATTATACATTCAAAGTAACCCTCAGTTCATTTCTCCAAGATATCTCTGAAGTCACATATGTAAGGTTATAGTATCTTTCGTAGTAGAAGGTGTGCCCTGTTAAAGCAATATTTGGTGAAATATTTTAATCCATGAAAGACACAATATATGATTTAGTACACCCATAGTAAAATCCTCTTTGATATTAATACTTAATATGTCTGATAGGATCCTTTGCCTGCCTTGGTACTCAGTTAAATCTCCAGTTATAAAAAGAATAGCATCACTACAGACTACTCAGCTGTTTTTGTCAGTACGACTGAAGAGCAGACTACTTAAAATATCCTAAGCATAAATGTTTAGTGAGATAACTTTTATGAATATAAACATTGTCTGAGTTCTGACAAAACCAAGAACTTGGCCTTATTAAACCTCTGGGACATTTATTGGTAGACTACTTCCAAGGACAGACAAATGTACTGCTTGTGTTTGTCATAAAATAAAAGAACTTATACTACAATGACTTTATTCAGCGTAGGGGAGCAATTGAAATGGACACACAGAACATGTAGTTTATTTTGTGGATTGTGTTGACTTAGAGCAATTTCATAGTTACTATAAAGTTGATGAGTTGAGCATGGAGGATGAAGATACTTGTAACACAGCATACAGAGAGGTCTGTGAAAAGGGCAGAAAATTAATACTATGTCAGTGCACATTGAGGAATGTTAGTCATTAACTCTCTACTGCAAACTGAGACAGTTCATGTTAGCCGTGTACTGTCTACTGCTGTATGATTGTCACTTACACAACTGTGCTAAAATGATAATATATATATATATATATATATAAATGTATATACATATTATACACACACAGAGAGAAAGAGAGAGAGAGAGAGAGAGAGGAGAGATACACTCAAAAAACAAATATTCTAATAATATTTATAGGTTATCTACTGCCATGGCTTAAAGACTGTTCTCTTTTTTCCCCATCACAGGATGGATGCAACAATGGCTTCATATATCAAGTTCTAGATCATTTCCTCCATTGAAATGTAAATAACACTACTAGAAAAAACTAAAAACAGATATTCTGGGCTGGGGATCATGGCACACATCTTTAATCTCAGCATTAATCTTTAATGCTCTTGAGAGGCAGAAGCAGCCAGATCATTTTGAATTTGAGGCCAACATGATCTACATAATGAGATAGCTGGACAGTCCAGCTATGTAGAGACCTTGTATTAAAAAAAAAGTTATTAATTTTATTGTCCACCAGGGGTCATAAGTATGCTCATATCTAACTGCACTGAAATTGCTATTATTATTTGATCTGAGAATTTAAATTTGAATGGATGAAACAGGTCAAATACTGCCAAGGACCATACTAGGCTTGTATGTGGTTTCTCAGAAAGGAGTGTCTGGGAGGAGAAAAACTTGAAGTCTGTGGAGTCTAACTTCTTGAGTTCTTTGTATATATTAGATATTAGTCCTCTATATGATGTAGGATTGTTAAAGATCTTTTCCCAATCTGTTGGTTGCCATTTTGTCCTATTGACAATATCCTTTGCTTACATAAGCTTTGCAATTTTATGAGGTCCCATTTGTCGATTGCTGATCTTAGAGCATAGGCCATTGGTGTTCTGTTCAGAAAAATTTCCTGTGTCCATGTGTTTGAGGCTTTTCCCCAGTTTCTCTTCTATAAGTTTTAGGGTGTCTGGTTTTATGTGGAAATCCTTGATCCACTTAGACTTGAGCTTTGTACAAAGCAATAAGAATGGATCGATTTGCATTCTACTACATGCAACCTCCAGTTGAACCAGCACCATATGTTGAAAATGCTGTCTTTTTTCCACTTGATGCTTTTAGCTACTTTGTGAAAGATCAAGTGACTATAGATGTGTGGGTTCATTTCTGGGTCTTCAATTCTATTCCATTGATCTACCTGTACCTCTACCTCTCTGTACAAAACCATGTAGTTCGCAATTGCTCTGAAATACAGCTTGAGATTAGGGATGGTGATTCCCCCAGAATTTATTGTTGACAATAATTTTCCCTATTCATTTTTTCAAATGAATTTGTAAATTTCTTTTTCTCACTCTATGAATAACTAAGGAATATTAAATGGCCTCGAAGTACCTAAAGAAATGTTCAACATCCTTAGTTCTCAGAGAAATGCAAATCAAAGCAACCTGGAGATTCCACCTCACACCAGTCAGAATGACAAACAACACCCCTATGGTCATTTGACAAAGGAGATAAAACCATCCAGTGAAAAAAGGACAGCATTTTCTACATATGGTGCTGGTTCTACTGGTGATCAGCATGTAGAAGAAAGCAAATCCCTTTTTATTGCCTTGTACAAAGCTCAATTCCAAGTGGATCAAGGACGTCTATGTAAGAGCAGATATGTTGAAACTAATAGTAGGAGAAAATAGAGAAGAGCCTCAAACACATGGCCACAGGGGAAAATTTCCTAAACAGAACACCAATTGCCTATGATGTAAGATCAACAATAGACAAATGGAAACTCATAAAACTGCAAAGCTTCTGTAAGGCAAAGTACACTGTCATTAGGACAAAATGGTAACCAACAGATTGAGAAAAGATCCTAACCAAACCTACATCTGATAGAGGGCTAATATCCAATATATACAAAGAACTTAAGACGTTAGATTCCAAAGAATCAAATAACCCTATTAAAAATGGGGTACAGAGCTCAATAAAGAATTTTCAACTGAGGAATATCGAATGACTGAGAAGTACCTAAAGAAATGATCAACATCCTTTGTCATCAGGGAAATGCAAATCCAAACAATCCTGAGATTCCACCTCATACTAGTCAAAATGGCTGAGATAAAAAACTCAGGTGACAACAGATGCTGGAGAGGATTTGGAGTAAGAGAAATACTTCTCCATTGTTGGTGAGATTGCAACCTGATACAACCATTCTAGAAATCAGTCTGGATGTTCCTTAGAAAATTGAACATAGTACTAACTGAGGACCCAGCTATATCTCTCCTGGCATATACCCAAAAGATGCTCCAACATATAACAAAGTCACATTCTCCACTATGTTCATAGCAGTCTTATTTACAATAGGCAGAAGCTGGGAAGAAACTTGATGTTCCTCAATAGAGGAAAGGATACAGAAAATGTGGTAAATTTACACAATGGAGTATTACTCAGCTATTAAAAAAATAACTTCATGAAATTCTTAGGCAAATGGATGAAACTAGACAGTATCATTCTGAGTGAAGTAACCCAATCAAAAAGGAAAACTCATGGTATGTACTCATTGATAAGCCGATATTAGCCCAGAAAGATCAGAATACCCAATATACAATCCACAGACCACATGAAGCTCAAGAAGATGGAAGACTAAAATGTAGATATTCAGACATTCTTAGAAGGGGGAAAAATATTCACATGAGGCAATATAGAGACAAAGTGTGAAGTAGAGATTGAAGGAAAGGCAATCCAGAGACTGCCACACATGGGGAACCATGACTCAAGCAGTCACCAAACCCATTCTCTATTGGGAATGCCAAGAAGTGTATGTTGACAGGAGCCTGAGACAGCTGTCTTGTGAGAGGCTCTGCTAGAGCATGATAAATACAGTGACAGTCGCTTGCAGCCGAACATTTGGACTGAGAATAGGGTCCTCAGTGGGGGAGGTAGTGAGGGAGCTGAAGGGTTTGTAATTCCATAGGAAGAACAACAATATCAATCAACCCTCGACCCCCACCCCTGAGATTCCAGGGTTAAACCACCATCCAAAGAGTACACATGGAGGAGCCTATGGCTCCAGCTGCATATATTGCACAGGATGGACTTGTCAATGAGAGGAGAGAAAGCTTGATGCCCCCATGTAGGGGAATGCCAGGGCAGGAGGAGGGAGTGGATGGGTGGATGATTCAGGAAGCACTCTCAAAGAAGCAGGGACAGGGGGGATGGGATAGGGGATTTCCGGAGGGGAAACTGGGAAAATGGATAACATTTGAAATGTAAATAAAGTATTCACAAACAAGAAAAAAGGAAAGAAAGAAAGAAAGAAAGAAAGAAAGAAAGAAAGAAAGAAAGAAAGAAAGAAAGAAAGAAAGAAAGAAAGAAAGAAAGGATGGAAGGAAGGAAGGAAGGAAGGAAGGAAGGAAGGAAGGAAGGAAGGAAGGAAGGAAGAAAGATAGATAGATAGATAGATAGATAGACAGACAGACAGATAGATAGATAGATAGATAGATAGATAGATAGATAGATAGTAGATTTGAAGTCCAATCATGGTTCCAAGCTGATAGCGGGTATTCTGCTTTACATTTCCAGTCTGCTTCTCTCTGTGTTCTACTTTTTCTCTGGTGATTTCTCTGTCTATACTCTACTTTCTTGCTATTCTAAGCGATCTCTTTGTCCGTGTCCTGCTTGCTTGTGTCGGTTCTCCAAATAGTTCTCCCTGTTTATCCTAAAAATTCCTCTGGATCTTTCCTCTCCCGCAGAACACAGGTCCAGTCTCTTATTGTCTACATCAATCCAGTCATTTGCTCCATGTTTATTTGTGACTATATTACCTCAACCTTTTGATAATTGGAGACAGCAAGCACACATTTTTTCTTAATATTGCAAAAGTATTCAGAGATCTGTCTGTCTTTGTTTGCAGAGAAGATAAGTTACCTGCCCTGAAATTACAGTCTCCACCACTCCAGGCCCTAACCGTCCTCTGTCCTATGCTGACCCTGACCTCAGGAATCCATTTGCTTTTGTAAGCATGAACAAAAATCTGGGTGGCATCTCCTACAATCAACATTCCCCAAATCTCTTTATCACCTTGGTCAGTAATTTTCTAACCAATTGGCTCATAGGATAACTGCCTTTGTTCCTTTAGATTTGTGAAGCCCAGCTCACCTAATTCATACTGTATCCTGATTGTTTTTTGAATAGTTGAGAAATTATATAGTTTTGAACTCATGTATTTAGAGATTTTCCCATAGCCTTAAGGGATATCCTAAAGTTTCCAGTGTTTACGATTTTGCTGAGATGTAGACATACCCTCAACTCCTGGACTTGTGCTATTTCTAATTCTCATAGAGTCATTGAAATTAACAGGTGGACATTCCTCTGAAGGAGAGAGTCCTCCATTGTTGGGACCGGTTCTAGAGAATGTATACAGTATTGCAGAAACAAACCTTACACCCATAGCAGCCATCAACACTTGTGGAGGCTCACACCAGGGTAACTGAGTAATCCTCCCTAACCCTAGTCATAAATACTAAATGAAGAGAGTAAACAAACAAATGCAGTTCTGGAAAGTTAGACAGCAGGTGAGCTTTAGGCCATCTTCAAAGGATGGGGCTGTAAACCTTTCTATTGTAAAACTCCAAGACTACAGAGTCTGACTCTATATGTCTGTAAAACCTTCTTGATGTAATGACTTAGCATTTTAATTTATCTTTAAGCTTTCAAACTGAAGATTGTTATACAAGACAGTTTTGAGAAGCAATTGTAGAGAGCCAAAGAGTGATCTTCCTTAAGAACTCTCAGTATAGAAATCAATTTATATGCTTTCTATTTTTTATACAAAATTTACATTAAGTCGTATTTATCTTTACTCCATTTATGTGTATGCATTGAAATTTCTTAAAATATATTATTTTTATTATTACTTTTCTGTGCATTTGAAATCTTTTTACTGAAATATTTGGTTGTCTGTATGCACTGAGGCTAACTATATAAAATTTTTATTAAAGTTTATTATATTTTATTGTTCACATCGCATGAAATTTTTGCTCATATTTACCTTGTCTTCTGTGCTGTACATGAGTTTATTCAAATTTATTACACATTATGTCTTGCTTTCTAGTTACCATCATTACTCAAAAAGATTACAGTATTTGCTTATACGGGGTTTTGCAGCCTAGTATTTACCACTATACAAAAGCATGTATTAGTTTTGACTGTGTACCCTTAAATTATTTTTTCAGGGCTAGTATAATATTAATGTTTATATTAAACTTATGCTTTGATATAAAATTCTATTACACACTGTACTACATTTATATCAAGAAAATGTCTTTTTCCTGCAACACAGCATTAAAATTAGAGATAAAGTACTGAAATTTTACTTTTGACAATGAATTCCCTGAATCTTTTTGAGAACTCCTTGTTTCTAGGTACTTAAAATCTTGGGAAATGTAGAAGTTTCTAACTACATTTTCTTGGAGAATATGAAGCCAGCAGAATATTTTAAATTTCTTTAGTTCTTATTACATGGTATTTATTTATTTGCTTGTTTGTTTGTTTAATGTTGTGTGCATGTGTGAGTGTGCATGTGTGTTAGTGAGTGGGTTCCATGGAACAAACGCGGAGATCATTGGAAAACTGACAATAGTTGGTTTTATCCATTTACCACACAGTTACTGGTGGTGCGTAGGTTAGCAGGAAGTTCATTTTTCCACTAATCCAACTCCCTGTCTCCCTAGCAAAGACTTAAACATTAAATTTTCAGTAAATGAGAAATCTAAAATGAGTGAATACACAAACTAATCATGAAAAATATCTATATTCAAACATAGGAACACTTTTACATAATTAATGGCACTATTTTAGATATTTGAGAATGGCCTTAAATAATAGTTTAAATGGCATAGATTGCATGATAAGGTAAAATCCTACATTTTCTTTATGAAAAGATAACAAAACAAATGAAAAACCACCTTGTTGTCGAAGAGAGGCCCAGACAGAAAATGGCTAAATTGATGCTAATACAAGGTACAACTGGACGTAGAACAGAAATGATAAAATGCGAACCTTGAAATCCAACATATGGTCATACCAATTTTTCAAAATTTTCATCAGTTTGGTTAAATGAAATTCATTAAGCTGTTTGATTCAAATTAGGTTCTCATTATTCTTATGTATTGGTCTGATTAAATTCAGTCAATACAATCTTTTGCCAAGATTCCACATTCTTATAATTATCTACTAATATGTACACATGTGAAAATACACCATGATATTTTTCATTTTCAGAAATTATCTGTCACTATCAAACTAATATTACCAGATTCTTATGTTTTTAATTAGCACATTAATAATACTTTACTGCCTCACTAGTACTTACTGGGAGGTACTCTGCTTGATACTAGTGGCAAAAGGTAATTATCATTATCACATAGCTACATAATCTGCTGCCCACAACAATGACCTGCCTGCAGTATATACGGGGGCAACAGTGGCACAGACATTAGGGTAGAATCCAGCCACCTCCTAACTGAATCTAAGGCCCATCGATGAGATGGAACCCATAACTAGCACCGGTGTTTTGTTGCTGTTTGATGGTTTTGTTTCTGTAATTTTTATTACAAATGATTTTGATATAATACATTTAAATTATAGGTTTCTCTTCCAAGTTCCTCCTCAGCTTACCAGATACAGATTGTCCTGTTTCTCCTTAGAAAACAAACGGGCTGCTAAGGAATAAAATAAAATAAAATAAAAAAATAAAAATAAAATAAAATAAAATAAAATAAATGAAAAATTAAAATTGGAACAAACAGAAGGAAAGAGCAAAATATACAACACAAGCAACACATACAGATGCAATATATATATATATATATATATATATATATATATATATATATATATATAATATATATGTGTGTGTGTGTGTGTGTGTGTATGTATATGACACACACACACACACACACACACACACACACAAAAGAATACTGCCCAAAACAGAAAACTAGAGGCCATAATATATAGCTTATAATTAGGTATCTATAAGATAAAACTAACAAATATAACAAACAAAATGGAATAAACCTGAATAAACATTATGAGAGAAAAAACTTCCAAAGAGGCTCTTGAGTTCATTTTGTGTTGTTCATCTACTGCAAGACCTAGGTCCTACACCCAAAAGTGATTTGCATCTCCAGTGACACTCCTTTTAAGAAACAAAGTTTCATTCAAATGATTGTCAATTGAACACACCTTCTAGGTTAGTGAAGTGGGCATACGTCTACTTCTCCATTTAGCTCCTGTGTCTTTTCTGGTGTAGACCAATGCATACCATGTGCATGATGCAATAGACTCTGTGAATTCATATTGTGATTGAGTATATCAATTTATAAAACTTTAGGTTTTTTGGGTGTGTGTGTGTGTGTGTGTGTGTGTGTGTGTGTGTGTGTGTGTGTCCTTTATCTCCTCTGACTCTTCAAGTCTTTCTGCCTCCTCTTCTGCAGGGTTCCTCTGAGGGAAGAAATTTAACGTAAAATGCTCATTTAGAGATCAGGGTTCCATGTTTCTCACTTAGTGTATATGACCTGGCTGTGAGCCTTTGTATTTGTTTGTATGATGTAATGGGAATCTTCTATGATGGATGAATAGTAAGCAAGGCCCAGATTTAAATGTATGTTAGAATGGCAGTGGAAGCCACTTTACTGCTATGTTCCCATGGCAGGACAGTAGTACTTTGTTGTCCTTTAATTCTCTGTCCTATATAATTTCAGATTCCTGGTTACTCAAGCAGCATCAGGTATAGTTTCCATCTCAAGTAGTTGAATATACATCTAATCTGATATTGGTCGATTACTCCTCCAAACTTTGTATTACTATTCCATTAGTATATTTTGCAGGCCAATCATCAACATAGATTGAAGGGTTTGTAACTGGTTTGAGATTTACTTCTCTGTTTTGGTAGTGTGTGGATTAATTTCCAGCAATGGGAACATTAGTCTGTAGTGATGAAGGCTCTAGGTAAGCACCAGTTCAACTTCTCCATGTTCAATGAATTTGTGTAGGTGTCTTGTTCATCAACAGGGACTTACTTTCAGTTTATGGAGAGCAACCAATACTCTTGAAAATAACCTGAGATATTTGTGGCAGGGAGGATCTTATGAGACCACTTTGTCCAAGAACACAATTTGATGCATTGATGCAATTTGATATATCAGTTTGGAGGATTCACTTGGTGAAAGTTGTCCTGCTCGTGCTCCCGCTCTCTCTCTCTCTCTCTCTCTCTCTCTCTCTCTCTCTCTCTCTCTCTCTCTCTCTCTCTCTCTCTCATCTGTGTTTTCTACTGGATTAAGTTTGTATTTGACCCTTCAAATGCCCCTTAGTTTTAGCTGCCCCTTCATGTATTTCCTCCCTTATCGCTTTTATTTCATATTCGTTCCATTTTATCCTCCTGTTCTCAACCTAACCCTTTATCCTTGACCATTTATAACTATTTTATTTTTCTTACCTCTTGAGAAGCCTCCAGTCCCTTAGTGTACACATAACCTCTGTGGTTATAGCATTTTATATTGCTTTCAAAGACATATTACCTAAGATCTAGATATTAACAAATACATCTACACCAGTCTTCCTGTGTCATACCTACTTCACTCAGGCTGATTTTTTCCCCCGTTCTATTGATTTTCATTTAAAGTTTTTGATTTCTATTTGTAACAGCTGAATAATATTCCATAGTGTAAACATGCCAGAATTTCCTTATGCAGTCCTATGTTTACATTCATCTAGTCTGTATCTAATATCATAAATAGAGTAATAGTGAACGTGTTAAAGCAAATTTCTCTATAGGAAAATTAATAGACCTTTGGGTATAAGATCAAGTTGTGAAACCATAAGATTAATTTCCAATTTTCAGGAAAACTACCCCACTGATTTCAATAGTGGCTATTGAATAACATGGTTAGCTCCAATCTGCAATAGATGTATGTTTCCTGTACTCCATATGCTCATCAGAATGAGCTACATTTGTTTTATTTATCTGGTCTATTCTGCTAAATATAAGATGAAAGTTCTGAGTAGTTTTTTATTTTCATTTCCCTAGTAATTGAGAGTCCTGAATGAATATTCTTTAGGTGATTCTCAGTCATTTGAATTTCCTGCTTTGTGACTGTTTAGATCTCTATTCCATTTTAACTAGATATTTTTTGGTATCCCATATTTTAAGTTCCTTATATTTTTGTATATTAACCATCTACTGGATTAGTATATAATAATCTTTGCCCATTTTGTAGCCTGTTATTTTGTCAGCATGATAGTGTCCTTTGCTATAGATAAGCTTTTTAATTTCACAAGACCTTGAGACTAGATAAGGCATGGTCTTAATGGAAGATCAAACACTATTGTTCTAAAGGATAAAGTCAATAAAACGATGTCCAGTTGTGGTGGTTGAATAGAAATGGCCCCAATACACTCATATGTTTGAGTGCTTGGTCCATAGGGAGTGGCACTATTAGAAGATATGGCTTAGTTACTCGGTGCAGTGTTTTGGAGGAAGTGTGTCACTATAGAAGCAATCTTTGAAGACTCTTGTGCTCAAGATATACCCAATGCGTCATCCAGTTCCCTTCTGCTACCTGCAGATCAAGATGCAGAACTCTCAGCTCCTTCTCTAGCACCATGACTACAAGCATGCTGCCATGATTCCTTTGCTTTGATCATGGTGTCTCTTCACTGCAACAAAACCCTACGACAGAAACTGATAGAGAGAGTGGGCTATGTAGGTATAGAATTATTGTGCATTGCTTAAAAATTATCCTTGTATTATTCAACTGCTGATTTCTGTGCTCCCCAAATATTCCCTGATTGGTCAATAAAAATGCTGATCAGCCAATGACTGAACAGGAGCGGGAAAAGGACTGGACTTTCCCAAAGCCAGGACAGGAAAAAAAGAAATAGGTAATGGGAATGTGACATGGGGAGAGAGTCTAGACAGCACCATGGGAAAACAACTAGAAATCAAATAGCCAGATCAATATAAAATGAAAGTAGCACTGGGATTTTGAAGGGGAGGTAGCCAGATTACTTTAGATAATTAAAATAGAGTAACTGCTCGGTTGTTGCATCTGTAGAGCTTGTTAAATAAATATAATACTCCAGTCTCAAATATTTAGGTTAAGAAGAAACTGCACCAATTATTTATAAGCAGCCATAATAAGAATATTACTCTGATGGGCTGGCCCATGCTTTTGTTTAAAGAATTTGGACTTTGGAACTTTAGGTGAGGAAAGGCAGTGGAATGCTTAAAGAAATGCTTAATGAACCATAGTAGTAGAAGTGTAGAAGATAGTGATACTGAGGGGGAATCTTACCTGGGTGTGGGGATGAAGCTGTTCAAGGTGTTACAGAGGAGAAGAATTTTAGTATGTTATATACAGATTCTTCTGGTGGGAATTTGGTTAATTTTTCACAGCAATTAAACCCTAACTATGATACCAATTAATACTACTATTTCCATAGATTAGTGCCTTATTCAAAACAAATCAGGGGAGGTTCTTGAAGAAGTAGGTGCAAATAAATTTAGAGTTCCACAGCAGTTTAATATGCACACTGAGCAAGACTCTGCATTATTCAGGTTTAAATGTGATGGCTTCATCAGATTCTCAGCACCCAGGAATTTATAAAAGAGAGCAGGAAGGGAGGTTGTGAAGGTAAATGTGATTGATAACTGCAAGGAAACAGGATCTCTTAGACAAACAGGAGTGACACACATGAATACAGAAACTATGGCAGCTTGCCTCAACAGGTCTCAACAGGTTCGAGCCCTATGCCGTTCCAGCACTTAGAGAGGGTATTGTACATGAGTTCCTAACTCTAACCAAGAAATTATTTGCTATTGATACCCTATGGCAATGGTAAAGTACATTTTCTTCAATGGAGTCTCGGTCTCTTGATATGTAAATCATACTTTAGACAAAGATTTATGCCTAGGTGGACACACAAAACATGCTCAGTACAATTTTATTTGACTTTTTTTTTGTTTTGGAACTTGTTTCATTTGTCTTTTATTTATATGTTTTATTTATTTTTTCCAGGATAACTTTGTGCTTTTTGCTTTTTATTCTCATTCTTTTTTAAAAAATTTGTTTGTTTTAGGAAAAGAGAGAGAATGAACATAGATTTGGATAGGTAGGGAGGATCTGGAAGGAGAAAGGGAGGGAAAACATGATCAAATCATATTTTATAAAAATATTTTCAATAAAGACTAAATGTTGGAAAAGGCTTGATATCAAATGTATACACAGATGTATTTAGTGTCTACTTCCATACATAAGAATGTACAGAATATTTCCGTAAAAATGGTGGCACCACGACATGGGACAATGTGAAGTTTTAACATAAAATAAGTGACTGGATTTCTAGAAATCCTTGCAAACTCCTGTTTATAAAGAATAATGTACCTTTTAAAATTATTCAGCACAAATATTTCTTTTTTTTTTTTAGTTTAGAATCTTCAGCTTTTATTTCTTATTTGTATTTTCTTTTTTTTTTTTTATGGATTTAACTTTATTTTTACATACCAATTTCCCAACGATTTTTTGAAGTGACTACTCTCCCCCTCAAATGAACATTTTTAACATATTAGATACCTGTATCTGTGTGTTCACTTCTGCATCCATTGTTCCCTTCTTCTTCTTTTTTTTTTTTTTTTTTATTAACTTCAGTATTTCTTATGTCCATTTGCCACACATCCCCTTCCCTCCCCCCCCTTCCTTGTGGGTGTTCCCCTCCCAACCCTCCCCCCATTACAGCCCTCCTCCCAAAAGTCTAGTTCACTGGGGGTTCAGTCTTAACAGGACCCAGGGCTTCCCCTTCCACTGGTGCTCTTACTAGGATATTCATTGCTACCTATGAGGTCAGAGTCCAGGGTCAGTCCATGTATAGTCTTTAGGTAGTGGCTTAGTCCCTGGAAGCTCTGGTTGCTTGGCATTGTTGTACATATGGGGTCTCAAGCCCCTTCAAGCTCTTCAGTTCATTCTCTGATTCCTTCAACAGGGGTTCCATTCTCAGTTCAGTGGTTTGCTGCTGGCATTTGCCTATGTATTTGCTGTATTCTGACTGTGTCTCTCAGGAGAGATCTACATCCGGCTCCTGTCAGTCTGCACTTCTTTGCTTCATCCATCTTGTCTAATTGGGTGGCTCTATATGTATGGGCCACATGTGGGTCAGGCTCTGAATGGGTGTTCCTTCAGTCTCTGTTTTAATCTTTGCCTCTCTCTTCCCTGCCAAGGGTATTCTTGTTCCCCTTTTAAAGAAGGAGTGAAGCCTTCACATTTTGATCATCCGTCTTGAGTTTCATTTGTTCTAGGCAACTAGGGTAATTCAAGCATTTGGGCTAATAGCCACTTATCAGTGAGTGCATACCTTGTATGTCTTTCTGTGATTAGGTTAGCTCACTCAGGATGATATTTTCCAGTTCAACCATTTGCCTCACAATTTCATAAACTCGTTGTTTTTTTTGATAGCTGAGTAATATTCCATTGTGTAGATGTACCACATTTTCTGTATCCATTCCTCTGTTGAAGGGCATCTGGGTTCTTTCCAGCTTCTGGCTATTATAAATAAGGCTGCGATGAACATAGTGGAGCACGTGTCTTTTTATATGTTGGGGCATCTTTTGGGTATATGCCCAAGAGAGGTATAGCTGGATCCTCAGGCAGTTCAATGTCCAATTTTCTGAGAAACCTCCAGACTGATTTCCAGAATGGTTGTACCAGTCTGCAATCCCACCAACAATGGAGGAGTGTTCCTCTTTCTCCACATCCTCGCCAGCATTTGCTGTCACCTGAGTTTTTGATCTTAGCCATTCTCACTGGTGTGAGGTGAAATCTCAGGGTTGTTTTGATTTGCATTTCCCTGATGACTAAAGATGTTGAACATTTCTTTAGGTGTTTCTCAGCCATTCGGCATTCCTCAGCTGTGAATTCTTTGTTTAGCTCTGAACCCCATTTTTTAATAGGGTTATTTGTCTCCCTCTGGTCTAACTTTTTGAGTTCTTTGTATATTTTGGATATAAGGCCTCTATCTGTTGTAGGATTGGTAAATATCTTTTCCCAATCTGTTGGTTGCCGTTTTGTCCTGACCACAGTGTCCTTTGCCTTACAGAAGCTTTGTAGTTTTATGAGATCCCATTTGTCGATTCTTGATCTTAGAGCATAAGCCATTGGTGTTTTGTTCAGGAAATTTTTTCCAGTGCCCATGTTTTCCAGATGCTTCCCTAGTTTTTCTTCTATTAGTTTGAGTGTGTCTGGTTTGATGTGGAGGTCCTTGATCCACTTGGACTTAAGCTTTGTACAGGGTGATAAGCATGGATCGATCTGCATTCTTCTACATGTTGACCTCCAGTTGAACCAGCACCATTTGCTGAAAATGCTATCTTTTTTCCATTGGATGGTTTTGGCTCCTTTGTCAAAAATCAAGTGACCATAGGTGTGTGGGTTCATTTCTGGGTCTTCAATTCTATTCCATTGGTCTATCTGTCTGTCTCTGTACAATACCATGCAGTTTTATCACTATTGCTCTGTAATACTGCTTGAGTTCAGGGATAGTGATTCCCCTGAAGTCCTTTTTATTGTTGAGGATAGTTTTAGCTATCCTGGGTTTTTATTATTCAGATGAATTTGCAAATTGTTCTGTCTAACTCTTTGAAGAATTGGATTGGTATTTTGATGGGGATTGCATTGAATCTGTAGATACTTTTGGTAAAATGGCCATTTTACTATATTAATCCTGCCAATCCATGAGCATGGGAGATCTTTCCATCTTCTGAGGTCTTCTTCAATTTCTTTCTTCAAGTCTTGAAGTTCTTGTTGTACAAATCTTTTACTTGCTTGGTTAAAAGTCACACGGTACTTTATATTATTTGGGTCTATTATGAAGGGTGTCGTTTCCCTAATTTCTTTCTCGGCTTGTTTCTCTTTTGTGTGAGGGAAGGCTACTGATTTATTTGAGTTAATTTTATACCCAGCCACTTTGCTGAGTTGTTTATCAGCTTTAGTAGTTCTCTGGTGGAACTTTTGGGATCATTAAATATACTATCATATCATCTGCAAATAGTGATATTTTGACTTCTTCTTTTCGATCTGTATCCCTTGACCTCCTTTTGTTGTCTGATTGCTCTGGCTAGAACTTCAAGAACTATATTGAATAAGTAGGGAGAGAGTGGGCAGCCTTGTCTAGTCCCTGATTTTAGTGGGATTGCTTCAAGTTTCTCTCCATTTAGTTTAATGTTAGCCACTGGTTTGCTGTATATGGCTTTTACTATGTTTAGGTATGGGCCTTGGATTCCTATTCTTTCCAGGACTTTTATCATGAAGGGGTGTTGAATTTTGTCAAATGCTTTCTCAGCATCTAATGAAATGATCATGTGGTTTTGTTCTTTCAGTTTGTTTATATAATGGATCACGTTGATGGTTTTCCGTATATTAAACCATCCCTGCATGCCTGGGATGAAGCCTACTTGATCATGGTGGATGATTGTTTTGATGTGCTCTTGGATTCGGTTTGCCAGAATTTTGTTGAGTATTTTTTGCGTCGATGTTCATAAGGAAATTGGTCTGAAGTTCTCTTTCTTTGTTGGGTCTTTGTGTGGTTTAGGTATAAAGTAATTGTGGCTTCATAGAAGGAGTTCGGTAGTGCTCCATCTGTTTCAATTTTGTGGAATAGTTTGGATAATATTGGTATGAGGGTCTTCTATGAAGGTCTGATAAATTCTGCACTAAACCCGTCTGGACCTGGGCTCTTTTTGGTTGGGAGACCTTTAATGACTGCTTCTATTTCCTTAGGAGTTATGGGGTTGTTTAACTGGTTTATCTGTTCCTGATTTAACTTTACCTGGTATCTGTCTAGGAAATTGTCCATTTCCTGCAGATTTTCAAGTTTTGTTGAATATAGGCTTTTATAGTAAGATCTGATGATTTTTTGAATTTCCTCTGAATCTGTAGTTATGTCTCCCTTTTCATTTCTGATTTTTTTAATTTGGACACACTCTCTGTGTCCTCTCGTTAATCTGGCTAAGGGTTTATCTATCTTGTTGATTTTCTCAAAGAACCAACTTTTGGTTCTGTTGATTCTTTCTATGGTCCTTTTTGTTTCTACTTGGTTGATTTCAGCTCTGAGTTTGATTATTTCCTGCCTTCTACTCCTCCTGGGTGTATTTGCTTCTTTTTGTTCTAGAGCTTTTAGGTGTGCTGTCAAGCTGCTGACATATGCTCTTTCCTGTTTCTTTCTGCAGGCACTCAAGCGCTATGAGTTTTCCTCTTAGCACAGCTTTCATTGTGTCCCATAAGTTTGGGTATGTTGTACCTTCATTTTCATTAAATTCTAAAAAGTTTTTAATTTCTTTCTTTATTTCTTCCTTGACCAGGTTATCATTGGTAGAGCATTGTTCAATTTCCACGTATATGTGGGCATTCTTCCCTTATTGTTATTGAAGACCAGCTTTAGGCGTGTGGTGGTCCGATAGCTTACGCATGGGATTATTTCTATCTTTCTGTACCTGTTGAGGCCCGTTTTTTGACCAATTATATGGTCAATTTTGGAGAAAAGTACCATGAGGAGCTGAGAAGAAGGTATATCCTTTTGCATTAGGGTAGAGCGTTCTATAAATATCCGTTAAGTCCATTTGGCTCATGACTTCTCTTAGTCTGTCTACGTCTCTGTTTAATTTCTGTTTCCATGATCTGTCCATTGATGAGGTGGGGTGTTGAAATCTCCTACTATTATTGTGTGAGGTGCAATGTGTGTTTTGAGCTTTAGTAAGGTTTCTTTTTACGTATGTAGGTGCCCTTGTATTTGGGGCATAGATATTTAGGATTGAGTTCATCTTGGTGGATTTTTCCTTTGATAAATATAAAGTGTCCTTCCTTATCTTTTTTGATGACTTTTAGTTGAAAATTGACTTTATCTGATATTAGAATGGCTACTCCAGCTTGCTTCTTCCGACCATTTGCCTGGAAAGTTGTTTTCCAGCCTTTCACTCTGAGTAGTGTCTGTCTTTGTCTCTGAGGTGTGTTTCCTGTAGGCAGCAGAATGCAGGGTCCTCGTTCGTATCCAGTTTGTTAATCTATGTCTTTTTATTGGGGGAGTTAGGGCCATTGATGTTGATTCATATTTGGATGTGAGTTATGTTTGTGTGCTTTTCTTCTCTTTGTTTTTGTTGCCAAGGCGATTAGTTTCTTGCCTCTTCTTGGGTATAGCTTGCCTCCTTATGTTGGGCTTTGTTTTTTATTATCCTTTGTAGTGCTGGATTTGTAGAAGATATTGTGTCAGCCAATTTCTCGCTTTTACATTTGTATTCTGTTGACAGTTGAGTCCTTGTCTCTTCTTTTGGTTTTCTATCTTCCATGCTCTTGATTGATTCTCCATTTTAATTCCTTCCATCTTGTATGTTTTCTGGAATTCTTTCAAGAGTTTTCTTGACTCCTCTTAGGCTTCTAGCATTTTATTTATGTTTTCCTGGAATTCTTTAGGGATTTTGTGACTCCTCTCTGGGCTACTTGTTTATTGTTCACCAGATTCTTTTGGAATATAAATAAATAATCAGCTAAGCAATCAAAACTCAATCAATTAAAACAAGACTCAGAGATGGTGTTGAAGGTGAAGACTCTGAGACAAAGAGATGCCCATGGGCATGAAAAGAGCAAAGGAAAGGCTGACAAGTGAGAAAGCACAGGCATGACAGGAAGGACGCGAAATCTAAACAGGACCACCAGGCAAAACGGTGTCATTAAGGAAGATGATCGAACTCAATGGTCGAGAAGAAAGTGAAAACTTTGAAACTGAATTACGGCTGCTCACCCAAGCAACGCGATAAACTGAAGGCATGGCGCTGGTCTGCGAAACAGGAAGAGGCGCTGTTGGCAAAACTCTGGAACAAAGTGCCAGAATGACAGAGTAGGCGGAAGTGAAACGAAAGGACCATGAAAGATCGGCAAGGCAAAGTTGGTTCTTTGAATCGACAGATGGAAAACCCTTAACCGAACTAGGAAGGTTGAAGTGTCAGAATAAAAAGGCGAAGCGGGACGCCTTCCCAGATTCAAATCGAAAATCGTCCGGAAAAACCCTTAACAAAACTTGAAACGGACGTTCTGAACCGAGACTAATCGAATAAATGATTAAACAACCACAACAAAGGAAAATAAGCGATCATTAAAGTCTCCCAGCAAAAACCGAATCAGCAGACTAGAATATCGAGACACTATGAACACCTCATACAACGTGTCAAACTATTCAAAATTGAAACGGATGAACTACCCGACAAACATAAGC
Source organism: Rattus rattus (assembly GCF_011064425.1). Taxonomy (NCBI): domain Eukaryota; kingdom Metazoa; phylum Chordata; class Mammalia; order Rodentia; family Muridae; genus Rattus; species Rattus rattus. Next base: position 40,772,084 of record NC_046165.1, read on the forward strand.
CAGTCAAACCGCACGAGCAACAGAAAGAACTTCGAACAGCTACTTGTGTCGACCATCAGCGACGACAAAAGGAAAAGGATGAACTCAAAGAACAAGCCAGAAAGGCAGGAAAACAGGGTTGAAGTTCGTGACCAGGCACTGCAGAAGCTGAGTTGAAAAATTGAGCGACATGAAGAAAGTGAAGACCTCAAGAGGATTGAACAAGGCCCAGGATGAGCAGCTGAGACAGACTGCATGGTGGTGAGACGAAGATGGTTCAGCTGAGCAGAGCTGGGAGGCGTCTGGAACACGTGAACCAGATGGTAAATGGGATCGTAAAGACCTGAAACTTTCTGTGGTGGTTTATGATCAGAACAAACGGCAACGACGGAAGATCTTGCCGTCTGACGAATGGAACCAGACGCGGTAAAATGGGTTCAAGCAAACAGGAGATGCGAATGCCGAATGACGGCTGCCGAAACCAGTTTCTTTCTCAGTGAAATGAGATCAAAACTCGGTGAACGCTGAAACAACTGGCGGAGAAAGAACATTGAATTACGAACTATTGCGAAATTGAAACTGAAGAACTCGGCAGAGATGGATACGAAAATGTTCAAAGAAACAACGGTTGAAATTGAACAACATACATGTATCAAAATGACTCACTCCTTCTTTGAGAACAAACTTATGGCAGAAGAACAGGTAAAACGAAGAACTGCCATTCGAAACACATGACCCTTTATAAACCACCCAGTCAGGCTGAATGAATGGCTGGCAGTGAGAGGCAGTTGTAGATGCGATCGCTGGCTGCAGCAGAATGCCTGAAGAGGCGTGCCAGCTGAACGACGGTTGGTGAGCTTGAGGCCTGGCTGACCTGCAAGACTGCTGCATGGACGACCGGACTCCTGACATGAGCCTGGGTCTGTTGGTGGAGAAGCGTGGGGAGGGAGAAGAGTTTCACCCATGAGGGGGGGGAAGATGACTGCCTGGAAGCGAGAAAAAAGAGAACAGATGCAGAAGTGAGCCTGGAAATTTTCAAAGTGAAATAAAGTTGGAAGTGAAATGAAGCTGAGATTCTAAACTAAAAAAGAAATATTTGTGCGAATATTTTAAAGAATGGCTATAAACAAGGAGTTTCTGAGGGTGAAATCGATCACTTGTTTATGTTGAAACTTCACATTGTCTTGAAAAGTGAAACAAGTTCAAAACAAAGAGATCAAGTATGCTGGCTGTGACACTGTGTGTCCACCTGAGCATAAATCTTTGTCCTATGATTTACATATAAGACAGACAGTGGTTGAAGTGGGGCACCTCAAAGTGCTGGGCGACGCCAGTGAGCAAGCTCATTTCTGTGTGTTTGATACAAAGTCCTGTTTCACATCACATTTACAGCCTCCCTTCACCTTCTCCTTTAAGTCCTGGGTGCTGAGAATCTGAAACCATCACATTATCACAGAATGTGCTGTTTATTCTTTGATAGGGACTGTTAATTTGATGCCTGATCTGCGAACAACGAAGAGGCTGGACGTGGAAACAGACATATACAGAGTGGGAGGCTGCAGGAAGCCTGTGTGCGGGTGAGCCATATTTTGATGTGAACATGGGACATAAGAAATTACGGCATGTTGTGGGCCGGCTGACCAAACAAATCAAAAACTGAAATAGTCAATAAACGAGGAAAAACGTGAGCAACCACAGAGGTTATGAGACTGGGCTTCAGAAAAGTCGAGAATAAAGGTTGGTGAAGTGGAAGGTCAAATGTGAAAAGCGACTGAAGGCATGAAGGCAGCTAAAACAGGGGCATTGAAAGTCAATAAACGTCCAGTGAAAGCACAGATGAAGAGAAGGACTTCGCCAGTGAGTGAACATTGCTGAAGTGATCACACTTCTGGCTGTCCAGGCCAGTCAGTGATGACCTGCAATGCTGAGGCAGTGTGAAGTTTGGAGAATGTCGACCAATGTCAGGCCAGATGGCGCGGATGAAGCTACTGCCTGATGCCAGCAGTGGAAGGCTCTGAAGTATAGAACAGGTGAGTTTTAAGCTACTGTCTGCCGTAAAGGGCTGTAACGTAAAGTAACTTCTTTATTTAAATCTGACATATATTCGCCCATCATACAAGCCTACAAAATACAGCCAGTCTACCCAAAGTGAAACACAATCTCCCTAATGGCTGGTCCCTTCTTCCTCGAAAACCCTACTGAAAAAACGAAAAAACGAAGAAGTCGAAAAGACAAATTCTACCTACACACACACACACACCTACCTCAAACAAGCACATAAATTGATATACTCAATCACAATGTAATTCACAAGTCTGTGCATCATGCATGGTATGCATTGGTCTACACCAGAAAGACACAGGGCTAAATACGGTAAATGTGCCCTTCACTAACCTGAAGGTGTGTTCAGTGACAATCATTTGAATGACTTTGCTTGCTAAAAGGGGTATCACTGAGAATCAAATCACTTTTAGTGTAGGACCTGCAGTCTTTTGTGAATAGACAACACAAAATGAACTCAAGGCCTCTTTGGAAGTTTTTCTCTCCATATGTTTATCAGTTTTATTCCATTTTGTTTGTTATATTTGTTGATTTATAGATACCTAATTACCAGCTATATATTATGGCCTCTGTTTTCTGTTTAAGACATTATTCTTGTGTGTGTGTGTGTGTGTGTGTGTGTGTATATGCATACACACACACCTATATATATATATATATGTATGTATGTATGTATGCATCTGTGTGTGGCATGTTGTATGTTTTTTGCTCTTTTGTTTGTTCATTTTATTTGAAAGTACGAAACAAGATGAAGGTAATTGTTTGAATCAACAGTGGCATTTTCTGTTGGGCCTCTTCATTTCATTCAAAAGAAAATTTTGATTGGGAAATTTTGTTCAGGAAACATCAATGTGATAAATGAATGAAACTTCATGCAGAAGGGTAAATATAAAATGCATGCGACTTGATTTCTGTTTGAAATTGAAAGAGTTTTACAGACATAGAGAGTTTTCAGAAGAGTCAGGAACTGGGATCAAGCTATATTCTCGGCTGGGCCGTCAAGACCAGGTGAGGCTGAGGAGATGAGACCTGAGCCAGTGATTGAAACAGGTGAGACTGAGACTGTTGGTGGCCAGAGATGCGCCAGATACAGGCCGTAACACAAAAAGCTGGTTCTGAGATAAGATCGGCATGGGAGGAAGGGCGGTTGAGCCTGGTGGAGACTGTGTTTCAGGGCTGGTGGCACTGCTGAGCAGACTGAGAGAAAAGTGTGTTCAGTATCAAGGGTTGGTGATGGTCGCAGAATGGGCCAGGTGAGGCTGGATTGATCATGAGCTGGGACCCTGGGAAGATCCGAGGTACAGGCAGGCTGGGAGGGCGACTGAGCGACAGCTGGCGGACAGATGGCAGAGACAGAAAAAGTAGGGAGACTTGTGAGATTAATTACCATTCTGAGGAACATGAAACTGTTCAGGAACATCCAGGATGACCCAGAGTTGCTGTGCTGATGAAAATGCCAACCATACAGAATGTTGTTCATTCGACAGTGAATCAGTTGGACTGCATTTCTCTGAAACAGATGTTCTTGGAAGTGAAAGTTACAAAATTCGTTGAGAGAAAAATAGAGAAAAATCATTTTAATAAATTCTGGAGATCCTAAAGGCTGTGTTCAAACAATTCATTTATTTTAGAGGAAGATGAAGTACAGAGTGAATCGTGGAATGGGGTGAGGCCAGAAGTGAACCACGTCTCAGTCTTTCTAGAAAGTAGCTAAAGAAGCGTCAGAGTGGAAAAAGACGGCATTTTCAGCATATGGTGCTGGTTCAGCTGGAGGACTGCAGCAATAATGGGGCAATCGATCATTCTGCCCAGCAAGCTCAGAGTCTGAGACGGATCAAGACTCACGCTAAAACATGGAAGAGGCTTGGGGAAAGGCACTGTGGACTGAGCCTGAACCAGAGCAATGGGATCAAGATGAGAGACTCCTGGACCCAGTGCTGAACTTTCAGACGTCCCAGGAAGACAATAAAAGACGAGTTCAGTTTCGATAGAACTCGAGACATTTATGAGAGTTTGAAATAGGATGCATTGATTTTCTGTGAGACCATTTGAAAGGAAAACATGGGCTGAAATTGCTGGAGAGCAGAGTTTGTTTCAACAAAGTATGACAGTCATGAACCAGATTGAGACTAATTGAATATAAACAACTTTGTGATAAGGATAATCATGACATCCATTGATTCCCAAGCTATTGAATAATTTCTTTTTATTGAGGATATCTTTCCCACTAGTGTTTGTCAAGACCAGGTCCATGTTTTGATTGGCCAACAGGGGACGGTGAGTGGTGAAAGAGGAGAGATGAGGAGAGCAGATGAATTTGATCATCATGAAATTAAAGTTGAGAATTTCAAGAAAGACAGGAGCTGGGAGAAGGCTGTGTGACCAGACTGGACCAGCTCCGACTGAGTCCTGGAGTTGAACTGTGAAAGTGGAGATGGGCAGGCTGAGATGTCAAGGA